>NC_044502.1:36730021-36930021 GCF_902362185.1 Chanos chanos
TAAAGCACATCTATACTTCATCTAAGATCCAAACACCTCATATAATTAACTGTCTGCTAATCTTTTGCCTGAGAAGGACCTGTTGTGTTCTGGAATCAAATACGAGAGACGCAATCTGATTTCTCATTTATTATGTATGGAAAGTGCAGAATGTACTGAGGACATCTGTCACATGATTAAATTTGACTCCAAATACAACTGAAAGCACAGCAGCATTTTCAGTGAGCGCAAAGTGTGAATGAATAAATATTCTGCAAAGCTACGCCTCCAAACCTTTCCTTGCAAAATCTAACTTTCAGGTGAAAAGACTGCCATCAAAAAGCAAAGCACTCTAACCCTAAAAGAGTTTGTGAACAGATGGTATTGCTTTGCTTCCAAGGACAGTATATGTGATGGGAAAACCACTGAGTTTTAAAAGGTTGTGAATTCTGCTGGTAGGCACTGTAACTGCTGCTCTGTAACTCACTTGAGTTTTCTGGCCTCCTCGTCTGCGGCCTGGAGCTTCCGGAGCCTCATGCGCTCTCTCGGGGTCATCTTCTGCACCTCTGACCTCTCCCGCAATGTCTGCAGGTGAACCTTCCGTCTGTTAAGACCAGGAGCAGAAATCACAGAGAGCAGTGAAGGCTGTGTGGATTGAAAGACCACTGCTAGGCTGTATTAAAATAAAATCTCCTGGAAAAAAAAAAACTCATTAAAAGCAAATTATTAGTGTGTTTAAACATTTGCAATTTTTTCATAGTCTGTACTCTCAGAAATAGAAATGTCAAGGTGTAAAGCTGCAATGATCATTTAATAGGGCTAGATTTTGATAACATCAGGTTTAACATGTGTACATCAATCTCGCTACAAGACATTTTCTTCCCATGCTGTGCTTCAGTGGGCACAAAATGGGCATTTGTGCTTCAGTGGACACGGAAGCCAAGTGGACTGGTCGTTTTTAGTCAAGGTTTTAAATAAGCCTCCTAATATCTCTGCAAAACGCCTGCTGGAAAACACCTGATTCATAATGCATGTCTGCCACGTGTTAGAAAGACATCCAGAACAATGCAATTTTGACATTTTAGACATTTTTTTTTTAGGTCGAGGCTTATTGTGATTGGCATGGGACCGTAGGTGATGAAATCTTTAATTAGCGTGTTCAGGGATGAGGGAAATTCATGGGCGACAGCCACTTGTTAGTTGCACCTGATTAACACCCCCAAACTGCAAAGTGTCACAAAAGAATTGGAGGTGCATATTTTTAGATTCCCCTCTGACGAGCAGGTGTGATACAAAAGAGAGTCACTGCCCTGTTCCCAGAAACCCACTGTGCGTATGACTTAACAGGTCTTTCGGTGTCTGTGGCTCAATGGCCATTTTCCTCATGCAAAAAAAATGTAGTGAGAGTTTGAGCAACTATTCCTTTCCTCTTGTCATTGATTTTATGAGAAAGAGTGCAGAGTTACCCACACTGCTCTGAGAATTTGTGCAGTGTTCCCTCCAGAGCACCTATCTCTTAGAGTCAGACCGGAAAACTTGTGTTTTATACTCTGTGAATATGAGAGAGAGAGAGGGAGAGAAAGAGAGAGAGAGAGAGGGAGGGAGAGAGAGAGAGGAGGGGAGAGGGATAGAGAAAGAGAGAGGGGAGAGAGAGAGTGAGAGAGAGAGACAGAGAGAAAGAGAGAGGGGAGAGAAAGAGAGAGGGGGGAGTGAGAGAGGGAGAGAGAGAGAGAGAGAGAGAGAGAGAGAGGGAGCAGTGGGAGAGGGGCAAAGAAACAATCAAACAGAGAAAATGTAAGATGGACACATATTTAATGGATACATAAATCACTTAATGGGACTCTCCAGTGCCTTCCAAAAATGTACAGTTTGCTGAGGCAGTGTGATGATGAAAGAAAACAACACACACACACAAAGCATACAGCCGCTTGTCTGAGACCCTGCATAAAGAGCCTCTGTATGTGGGTCAGCTACAGAAGGCTTTGTTTCTCTCCCTCTCCCTGAATTCTTAAAGAGGTTGAAAGGGGTTGTGTGGAAGACTGCATCTTAGCCACAGGGAGTCAGATCTAGAGAGTACATTTGCAGAACAATAAAGAAATTTGCGCGACACAAATTATACAAGTCTAATGAAAGCCTGTGTACACAGCAATAAAAGAAAGAAAATGACATCAAAGTGTATTGTTTTTAGTGTCATCTCTCAGACGCCCAACCCCTCTGATTATATCTGATTATATGTTTCTTGGGATGTGATACCACAGTCACTTCTGCATGGCACACCCCATAAAGAGCTTTCACAGCCCCCAGAGGGGGTGGTTTTCTCTCTCTCTCTCTCTCTCTCTCTCTCTCTCTGTGTGTGTGTGTGTGTGTGTGTGTGTGTGTGTGTGTGTGTAAGGGTGTTTGTTATCACTTTAGACCACCTTTGGACTAATTAGTGCACCATGTGAAATGTGCTGGTGTTATAACTGTCACTTCCTATCATCACTAAAATATGGATGCATGAACAAGAATTGAAAAGCATCATGGGTGTGTATCACACATAAAGAAACACATATTACACTGGACATCTTCTTTATCTGTCCATCTGTACGACACAACAAAATCAGTTTAAATGTGTTACAGAAAACAGAGACATTTTCCTGGCCAACTCTGCAATGTGCAGCATGCTGTTAAATGTACACAGACCGGCCTGCAAACAACAGATGGGTAATTCTATCTCAACATCAGGGCGGTCGGACGAGATTCGAAAGGAAGTTTTTGCCCTGAGTATGAAAAACAGGCAAGTGTAGACACGCTTCCCGAAGTTGGAAGTATCTCAGTCAATAACTTCAGCGCGAAGGAACACTATCAATCATTGACATTTTATCTGCCGAATTTGGAAAGGTTAGACGCAGGGTTGTACGTGTGAGGAAATGTGACAGGTAATCGAAGGGGAGATGAACACTTATAACTGTCCTTTAGGAATCTATAGAGCTAGACCAGCAGTACATAGTAATCAAATACTGTCTGCTGCATAATGGCCAACAGCATTAACCTTTACAGGAAGTCCTGTGAGCAGCCAATACAAGTACTCGTAATGCCCCCGCCCCCCCCCCCCGGCTGTGATCAGATTGGTCTGGTCTCCTCTGTAGGGCTTACCTGCATGTTCTCCTCAATGAATTTTGTCCTCAGTGCATCTGCTGCAGAGATCCTAGACAAAGGATCTTTCTCCAACATACTATTGCCAAAAATAGAGAGTAAAAAAAGTTGGCCATAGTACAGTAAAATAAATAAATAAAAAGATAGAAGGAAAGACAGAATGAACAAAAAAATCTATTAGAATCCATCAAGGTGATGCAATCTTTTGACAGCAAAGGATGTCTGATTATGCTTTGAGATAATGAGTCACGTTTATTTATTAATTATTACGTGAATCACACGACTACGCCAAGTAATCCTGATCAAGAGACTGCTGGAAGCTGTGAACCATTCATGACGGAATCCACAAATCGCTACAAATATCAAACTCAGATCTGCAGACTTTCAAAGGGTTTTTTTTTTTTCCATAAACTGGTGGACAATCAACTCAACCAGACATATTTCAAATGGTTCAGTCTATCAGTCTACTCATGCATGACAAGAGAAATACAGTGGCCCAAGCCTGCAGGGGAGATGGGAGGGAGGGGGGTCATTTGATTTCACTTGGGCATTTTGAGTTCTTTAGTGTCATAGTGTCAAAGAAAATGTAGGCCTGTGCATGGAGACTCATACCTCTGCATTATTGAGTTGAGCTCTCTGGAGTATGTATCCGGAAGGCATGGACTCGAGCCCTCCACTATCTTCATGACTACTGACAGAAAATTATGTCCCTCAAAGGCATGCTCCAAGCAGCACATCTCATAGAGAATACAGCCTAAGGACCTGTGAGAGGCAAAGAGTCAGTACCACTCACATACTGCTGGGTGAAACATACTGATGGAATAGGAAGAGAGACAAATGGAAAGCAGTCTGTATGAAAATTGCAAAGCTTGTGAAGTGTGCGGCAGCCAAGCTCAACTGTCAAATTAATCTCCATATAGGAAGCAATCAGATCATAAAAGCCAGCGCTTAAATATACATTACGTGGATGTGAGACAAGACACCGATGTTGATCGGAAGTGTAATCAAAAACCACGATTGTCTAAAATTGAATGAGCAACTGTAACCATCTTCATATTACAAAGAATATAATAGCTCAGAGGATCTTCATATCAAGAAGGAAAGGCAAATCCTGCATTTAGTCAGAGATCTCATATAAATTTAGGCTTTTGGGATATTCGCAATGAATAATACTGCAAACCAGACAGCAGTATAGGCACACTGAGACTAAAAGCAGATAGCAGTGAGTCAGAGGTGATAGCCATCAATAACCACTTTCAAATAAAGTCATTTCATCTTCTATATTAAGTTTTGGAAGTCACTTTGAATATCTGCTAAAATCTGAGTTTTGACTAATTCTAGAATATATAATGATATGAGAAACACTGAACATTTTTGCAGATGAAAGCACTGACGGAAGTATTAATTGCATCAAGATCATATAGAGCTATTCCCATAAAATTCCAAAATAATATACGGAGAACGTTGAATATCAGCATTGTCATTTCAGATGCTATCAAGGCTTTGGGAAACAGGTTGAATTAGTCTGACAACTTTAATGACTTTTCTAAAGGACAGCCTTTTTAGAAGGGCTATCCAGGCTCCTATCCAGGCTCCTGCCTCTCTCTCTCTCTCTCTCTCTCCCTCCATTAACTAACAGCATAATGTAACCTATCTTTCCCTGGCTTGGTTTGCATGGTTGGCCCACTACACTCAGCCACATGGGGTGGATGGTCCTCCTCTCATTAGAGTGCTTTATAAGTCTGGGCAGACCAGAGGGCACACAGCTCTGATCTCCCTCTCCTTGTCTCACCTCCTGTAGGCTCATGATTGATCACTTCTTTGGTAAGAACGGATTTAGTGGGGACAAGAGGACAGGTGCATTGGGACATACAGACAGTGCTGATCTTTGCAATTCAGTGTGCTGGATTTGAGCAGGTACTGGAACTGGCTATTTTGAGCTGCAGGTGTCCTCAGGAGCCTCTCATTTCATCAATTTATACTTCCCTAAGAATTCAAATGCAGACTTATAGGACAAGTATACCCTTGTGAAAAAGAAGTATACTTAAATATGTTAGCAGTATATTTGCAGTATCCAAAGAGAAATAAAAGTATGTTTTTAATTGAATGTATTTTAATTACATGCCCTTAAAGCATACCTGAATGTGTTTTCAAAAAGTATGTTCTAAATTAATATATTTCAAGTATTACTTTAGCGCACTGTTCTGGAATGCATTTCAATGACTGTGACTGTAACTGTCCTTGTAAATGATGTACCGCCCCTCCTACCACATCAAAAGGTAAGTGAGTTATTATCTAATTTATGCTAGCGCTACCTAAATGACGTATTTTGAAAGAAAACAAAAGCAGTGTCATTAGTCTAAATGTAAATCCAGTGAAGCTCAGTATATATACCTTTTTTAACACATCCAAAAAGGGTTTTGAAAGAGTACCACGACAACACTTATTTACTGTTCCTGAAGCACATACCGATTTGTTTTCTCATGCAACTTAAGTGTCCCAAAATAACATATCAAAGTAGCATTTAGTGTATTAAATTTCTACTAGAATCTGAATCAAATATAACTTAAATATTCCTAAATTCAAATAAATTGTTCCAAAATAGTGCATCCAGTACCAACTGAAGTGCGATTAAAATGTGGGCATTAATAGTACACTTTTTAAAGAAAAAGTGCACATCTCCGAAGTACACTTTAGTACACTTTTTTTCCCACACGGGTATGCAGGAATCAGCACACTGCTTCATTATGCCTGTATTATTATGTATCTTCACCTACACTTCTGACTAATTGCAGCTTTCAGTAAAAGTCTGAGATTACTCCCATCATCTGAGAGCTTTCATGTATGCAGCAAATTTCAAGCAAATGCCAGATTACAGTGCCAGTTTACACATGACGCATCAGTTTCACATCATTTAAAAAAAGCTGCCTTCAGAAAGATAGCTAGAAGTAAGCATAAACACACAGTCACAGAAACTGCATATACTATGTGCCTTAGCAAAAATAAGTACAATTATCTTTCACATATCAAATATAGTGATAAAAGATTGCAAAATTTTCTTGTAACAAATATTCAAATTTTTTTTGGCTATCAAAAGTCAGGGACACCTAGGTTTTTGATGATAGCAATAATCTTCTCCTCTTAACATGATTACAGACTGGTGTGTTTCAATGGAAAGCTATTTAGATCTCACCATTTCTTTGCAAAAACTTCAAAACTGAAGGAACAGCTGGTGAAAGTACTACCCTGGGAATAATGATATACCTCGCACATTTTATACCCCCAGGTGTGATCTCAGCACTCATCTGTGGCTATCTCTCAGGTGTTTAAACATTTTTAGGGCAAAAAACCTTTAATATGCGCTTTTAAGAACAGTTTGGAAAAAATAAAACTGTCAAATAATTATTTAGGCAAATCCTACTCTTCATACCAAGGAAGACACACCTGCGATGAATGTGAATCTGAACACTGCCTAAATATAGCCAAAGTGCTAGTAAATAGCTGCTTTATGTTAGCAAAATCTTTGATGGCATTTTTTTTCTTACTCACTTGAAAAGTAACGGAGAAAACCAAACACTACCCAGAATATTCGAATAAGAAAAGGTGTCCTCAACCTATGACAGTGTATGATATTTGTAACATGTGCGCTGCTCACCAGATATCAGACTTGGAATCATATCCCCGGTGACTAAGGGCTTCAGGACTCATGTAGTAAGGAGTGCCAGTGAAGGTGGTGGCCAGGTCACATGATCCCATGAGCAGACAGGAAACCCCAAAATCACCTGACCAAGCAGTAAACATCTGCTTCAACATATTTTGTGTGTACTGTAAACACAGCAATTTTTTGTTATTTAGTGCAGACATGATTCAGTGGTAGTACTATTTAATGTGGCCTTCTACAATAAAACAGTCATCATGTCTAAGCCCTCAGAGGACTGGTTTTGTTGTTATATTTCTCCTTTCTGTCTCTGTAAAGAAATGAATTCACTTTGAAACTCTTTGGTAATAATCATATCTCTTCAGAAATAGGGATCAGCTGCTGTCACAATAATAGGGCCTGTGAAGATAAAGTGAAATTCTTTGGTCCTCTGTGTTATTAAAAGGTTTTTTTTTTTTAAATGTTACATGAACATCCAAAAGCAAAAGGCACAGGTTTCCTGTGGGACGCTGCAGGAAAACATACCTATTTTAACAATGTTCCTCTTCAAAAAAATATTTTTAGCTTTTAGATCCCGGTGAAGTATCCGCCTGGTAGAGAAAGGTAAAGAAGAAAAAAAAAAAAAAGAGTCAGTAAATACAGAGGCAACGTAAAGGGAAAGGAATTTGAAATTCATGTTTCAGAGTTTTGAAATGTACCCTGCTGTGTGCCCCGGCTAGCCTACGTTCCCATATCCACACTTATCCAGGGGGAAGCTTTTAAAACATCAAAACATTTGACTAGCAACCATCTCAGCTCCACAACTACAAAGCATTTCAAGATATGAGGATGTTGATGACAACAGTGATTATTATTATTCCTATTATTCACATTCTTCATCATCTTCTTCTTCTTCTTCTTCGTCTTCTCCTTCTTAGTTGTTGCTGTTGCTGTTTCTGTTGCTCTTCTTCTTCTTCTTCTTCCTCTTCTTTAACCAAAATATTTCCCATTGATGAAGTGAAAAGGCAGTGACAGGCATGCCTGGCCTCCAGCCCTACCTCTGGTGCATGTAGTGAACTCCCAGGAGCAGCTGGATCAGCCACTCAGTCACTTGTTTCTCAGACAGGCTCTGCCCAGCTACCCTCAGTTCTTCTAATTTACAGTCCAGATCCCTGTCCTTTAATAAAAACAACAAAAAAGGAGGAGAGTGTATCTTTAATGAATGTGAATTGAAGCTGACCCAACTTTTACAGGGTACAAAGTTAAACAAGTTGTTGTTCTGTACATTTTAATGCATAATTATGATTTTTTCTTTACAGATTCTAAACAAAAAAAATGGTATATTTTAAGGTTTGGGCACTTTTAAATTAGCATTGAGGAACAGATCTTTTGACAAATATTTCAGCCGCCAAACTTTTCTTGTTTCTGTCTTTCTATTCTCACTTCTGGAATTTCTCCCTTTCTTCCTCACAGAACTATTCAAGGTCAGAAATGTTCTCCGGTCTTCCTGCATGTTGAAAACTGCGTATTTGAAATTTAACCACACAATTTGAATAAACTGATAAGGTGATAAACATTCCCAAACCTACATCTTTCTTCTCTGTAAGTACTTCGTTGTGGATTTTGACATTCCAGATGTAAAAAAGCTATGCTGCTAAATATCTAATGTCTTTTCACCTTCAATATTTTAGTGCGGAACATTACATGTTCTTCTCCTCAGTTGTTTATATTTGATGCACTGATACAGTCACCATGTTGGTAAATCAATATAGTTTTGAGTTTCAAATGAAACAAGACTAAAACCTTTTTGATAGAAAACAAAAAATGTCACTGGTACATAAACATGTGTACATGAGAAAATGTAGACGTATATCTAACACCAGGGTAGATTACAGTGAGTGTACATGTCAAAAAGGGACAACCTATCATTTCACCTCTATCATCTGACAGTTTTTCTGACAGCTGAAATTGCTTGCTGTAAGCACTTAGAGAACTGTTTAAAGCCTGTTCCTGTTTTGTAAAAGCTTCCTGTTTTTTGTTTTCAGGTCCTCTGGGAATAGTTCAAAGGAGCCCATATTCCTTAAAATAAATAAATAAATAAATAAATAAATAAAATTTTTAAAAAATGTAAAAAAGGATAGGATAGAACAACAATCATGGTCTGAAACATTAGAGGTCATGAAGTTTCTTCACAATTACAGTTCAACTTAAAATGTTAAGCACATTTTTAAAAAGTAATTAAAGATCATCCAGAGAATTGCTCAAATCTTTGCAAGAACTACATCCACTAAATTAATTTTTCTATATCATTTTGAATCTGTAAAGATCAGGTTTAACATCGCGCCATAGGTACTGACCAGCTTCTATTACAAAAAACATACTTTGACCAAGTTGTTCGAGTTTGGCCACATTTTATAGTATGGAGGGACATCTGATACATCTATGTGTTTGTAACAGAGTGGTGGATTGTATATGCTACCTGAGAAGTTCACAGTACTTACTCCTACATGTGCACAAACATGGAGACACCAGTCTACAAACCAAAAAGAAAAATGTGTCATTTCTGAGTTACTAACATATCCATCTGACATATCCACTGCTGCCAGAGGTTGGTAACCAAAATGTATCATAGATGAAGATGGAGTTTAACTCTCTCATACTGTGCCCCACACAACCCTGCCTCTACAGGTTGGCACTAGGTCTATGCTCCCTGGAAAATTCCACAGGCTGCCCCAGTAAAAAAGAGAGAGACAGAACAGAGAGAGAGAGAGAGAGAGAGAGAGAGAGAGAAAGAAGGGGGGGAGAAAGAAATATGGAGAGAACAAGTGAGTGCCAGAATGAGAGGCAAAAAGAGAGGAATTCTAGATTGCTCATACAAACTCACAAATGCAGAGCCTACTCAGCAGTATGCCTTTAATTGAGTTTTCCGATCAGGCATGAAATCTGTCGAAGGCTGTGAAATATTAAATAACTTGCTAAACTAAAACTTGCTTAATCTAACTATTCGATCGATAACAGCCAGTCTTAAAGATATAAATATATACATTATGAAAACAATTCAATTTCAGATGCAATGCAAGAATTCTTCGAAAATAGATTGACTCTGTATGCTTGGACTGATCTCCATATATCACTTTCTGAAAATTTCCATCGGCTCCTAAACTCTTTCAGACGCATTTCAGCTTTATGATAACTCTTGGATTGAGGTCAGCATGCAACACAATGAAAGATCATCTTATTTTCCTTGAACAGTGTTAAGGGATACATCAATCTCAGACAGTAATGTGACCACTGTTGACCCATTCCCGCCTGAACACAGTGCAAATCTTTGCCTGCATCATCGAAATTACTCGTCTCGCTGTCAACTAAGCATCATACGAGGTCTGAAAGAGTCAGTTCTATTACCAGCTGAATCCTCTCATTCTAATGTGTGTGACTTATTGAGAGGCACACAGGGGGGCTTCCTGGTGAGTTGCCTGGGTAGAGGTTTGATGGGTTTACTGATTCATTAGGAGATTCTCTGTGTAAGACCTCCTGCATGTTAGCCCATGGGAACCGTTTGCTTAGTGTTTCCTTAGAGCGTGAGGGTTTAGCAAAGACAAATACACATACACACACACAGAAACACATTCATAGACAAACAGTGCTTATCATCATCTTGAGGCTGTCATTAGGATGTAACTGATATGTCTGAGAACCCATTAGTTTCTCCTGATTAATTCGTTTACAGAAGTGCAGCAATCATAGTTCGTAAAGTACATATAAACAGAAAGTTCAAGAGTTCGCTTCAACTGTGAATATAAACAAATGGAATCACTGTGTCAACAATTGCATTTTGACCACACTCTCTGCCAAGAATGCTTAAATCACTCTGTCTGTCTCCCTCGCTCTCTCCCTCTCTCTCTCTCTGTGTCCTAATGAGAATTTGATGGAGTGCTATTAGACATCTTAAATATATTATGACAGTTTATTGAAATATATGCATCTAATCATTTTCCCCCACTGGCATTCTTCCAGGCCCCTCTAAACACACCGTTTGAGAACTGAAGTTTAGTGGTGTAGTTGGCACACTGCCAGAGCCAGGTGACAGATAGCCCTGTGAGATGGGAAATGACTGCTGTAACCATGGCGAAGTATCACTCTGGGGAAGAAACTGCCTCTCTGTTGTATTAACGTCAACTCAGTCATTACCAAGCAATCATTCAGGTGCTGAACGCTGTGGGGTCATAAACATTCTCAGTTTTTCTGTGGGTGTGTATGTGGTGTGTGTTTGTGTGGGTTCAATAGGGTAACTGTGGTGAGACCAATGGATGATGTCACTGAGCCTTAATGATTCCTACCCACAGTCACTCCTAATAGCATAGACTCCTCATCAACCATGCCCAAGACCTCCACATGGACTCGTTGCCTGTTCAGTGAAGCACTCAGGAGAAATGTCTCCACAGTGTCTATTATGAGAGCCTTGCTGGTAGGAGAGCAGATCTTTACTCACAGAATGTGAAAGTAATGAGATTTGCTGTGGGGCAAATAGAATAAATTTATCTTCATTTGATAATGGATTCCTCCACTTGGACAACATTCCAAGATGTCAGACAAAATTGGTATTATTTCGAGCTGTTTTCGGAAAACAGAGAACAACTAGCAAGTAAACACATATTCTCACTCTCTTCCCTCTCTCTCTCTCTCTCTCTCTCTCTCTCAGTTATACGTGGTCATGTTCCCCATACTTTATCTATTACACTCTGTGGATCATCAACTAATATTGATTTTTCCTGTGCACAATGTTGCCTGCCCATTTGATGTCTGTTACTGTAATAATCCGCAGTAAAAGGTGGATGAGTATCTGCACCTCCTGAGATAAAAAAAAAAAAAGCTCCATCTGCAAAAGCCTATCCAGAACATTAGAGAGAAAGTCCATCACTAGAAACCTAGAGCATGGACATAGCACGTTCTGGTTCATTAGCATAGCAGGCTCAGAGATGAGATTCTGTATCTGAAACTATGCAAATAATACGCTAATGAGATGTAAAAAAGGGGGGGGGGTGGAGCAGAGGAGGGAGAAAGGACATGCATGCATTAATTTGACTCCACTTTTTTTTTCCTCCTCATTTTCCTTCCATAGCTGAGAAACAAGCTGAGATAAGAGGGGGACAAACATGTGATCAATAAATTATTCCATTTTCAATCAGATCTGTCACATGCTCTTATAAGAATGGACTCAACACAAGAAGGGATTTGAGAGTAAATCCCTGTCAAAGTAACATCTCCAAATCCATGTCCGCAGTAATCGCAGTCTGTAAACGATGGATCATTTAAAACCATTATTGGTGTGCATATCAATCTTTGGGAGCCACAGACCTAAATAATGAGGAATCAGGTGAAAATAGGAGAAACACATTCATATACTCATGACTAATTTCACAGAACATGACAGTAGTGTTAGCCATTGGCTTTTTCCTAGGAAATGCTCATCTCTGTCTCATGCTCAGAAAGCTCTATAAATACAAGCACATGATAATGTACACTAATTGCAGTAACACCACCATTATTATGATTTTTTTTAAAAATGCCTTTTTATAATGATAATACATGACATGAGGGAATCACTCTGCAGAAAACAAAGGTAGATAACAATGAGAAGTAGAAAAAAAAATGAAGCTACAGTCCACAGAGTTATTCGCTTACTGGCATTTAATTCTGTGACAGACAGGCCTGGTGACAGACACTGTGAATATTATGAGGTAGAAGGAAACAATACTGGCCAATCAATATATGCAAAATATAAGAGACATAACTAAATTCAATAAACACTGAGAAGTAATTCAGTAGCAGAGATTTGTTGGTAAAAAAAAAAAAAGAAGAAGAAGAAGGAATCTGATAGCACCGTGACCAAGCCCTATATATGAGAGGGCTGAATAGGTCAGATGATAAAATTGTCACTTTGGCAGTTGCCGAAATGAGTGTGACCTCTGTGAGTGCCCAAGGAGTCTCCTGTCATTGTGAAACCGTGTTCTACTGATCTGCCACTGACACCACAGAGCTTACAGCAGAAAGAGTCCAAAAGAGAAAAACATGGGGGGGGGGGGGGGGGGGGGGGGGGGGGGGGGGGGTAATAGGGTTGATGAAAAGATTCGAGAAAAATATAACTCTGGAAAAAAACCAGAGGGACAGGAATGGCGGTATTAATGTGTCAGTCTACTGTGGCAGATGGATAGCAGGGAGGAAAAGCATATTGTAGGAGACTTTACGGTACCTCACAGTACTCTGTGATTATACAGAAGGCATCCCTCTCTAAGAAGCTGGTGTAGAACTTAAGTATGGCGGGGTGGTGGAGCTGGGACAGGAGCTGAGCCTCCTGCGTTGCTTGGACAGTCTCGTTGGGATTCAAGCCTCCCACTGGGATCTCCTTCAGGACTTTACTTCACCACATAACACAAGGAGAGAGACAGACAGACAGACAGACAGAGAGAAGAGAAAAAATGTCCTGTTTGAATAAAAACTGAAGAGAATTGAGGACCTGTAGTAGTTTTTTTTTTTTTTTTTTTTGCAAGTGGACATGCACTGGTTTGCACTTTTCACCTTCTTACGTGATATTTCAACAGGCTTGCATCACGGTAAGATGGTCAGGGAGACAAAATGCATATTGTAGATATAGAAATATAGAAATCATGAATCTTATGTCACTAAATAAAATAACTGTATGGACTGAAACCCCTGTGAATAGCCAAGGGATTTGTTCTGTGTCTAATGAAGCAAATTAAACTTATTGGTGAAATCATGATCAGAAAACCCTCAGAGGTACACCTACAGCTTATTTTGACAATCAGTAAGAACAAAACATTAAAAACTATTCTCAAAGCTCCAGCCTTTCATATTAAACTATGTTAAAATAATATTCAATACCCTATATATTTTCCTGTCAGCAAAAAATTCTCTATTCACTTTTGGAACAGTGTATTTATGGACTGGTTTACTTGAGGCTTCCAACTTATAAAATACAGTTATATGGAGTTATTGTGGTGCACTGATCATTTATTGTGTTATTGGTTTTTCAGATGGATATAACCTTAACATGTGAGAATGATGTTATTAAATCTCTGCTTTTAGATCTAGGTAAAGATTCCCACGAACAGGTATTGCAAGGACTGACATCGGTGCTTAGAATCCTTACATTTTTAATGTCCAAACAGGGCTTTTATAATTACTAAATAGGGCTCACATGACCTTTCAAAATGAGAAAACAAATCAGCGCTAAGGTTAAGCAGATACGGGATGCCCATTAAAAGGTCACTTTGTTTGGTAAAGTAAGGCTTGTATTTGCTTAATGTGACCTCTGACCCACCAGGCTTCCAGGCCATGTCTGTACAGCACAGACTGGTGACATCTGAATTCCCCAAATCCCTTCTGTCAGCAAGTTTACAATCACTGCTGTCCAAGCCAAGGGAACAGACCAAACTAGCTCCAAGATTGCATTGTCCTCTGCAATACGGATGAATTAGGGGAACATAATGAGGTCCCCTCTGGTGTCAGCACTATGTTCTCCAAATTGACTCCTGTACACCCCCAGCCCCCCACCCACTCCCAAAAAAAAAAAAATTAATCTAGATTTGTGTGCGCGCGTGTGTGTGTGTGTGTGTGTGCGTGCGTGTGTGTGTGTGCATGTATGTGTGTGTGCGCGTGTATGTGTGCGTGTGCATGTGTGAGTGTGTGTGCATGTGTGTCTTACATTTCTTTTGTGTTTTATTTTTATATTTCTGCTATACTCAACAATATTATTATTAAGTATGAAACATTTCTTTTCAAAGTGAATGGGTTAGCAATACTTGCCAGACCACCAAGAAGCTCCTTAATGACTCCCAACATACAACACATCCTTAAGGACAAACCAGAATGTGGAGAAGGGGATGCACAGCACTTCTGGGTGAATAAATGTCAGTGGTTTACTTGAATTCATTCTGTATTCAATGGCAAAATAAGTGTACCAGGTTCATTTTCTCCTCACCTGGAATCTTGACCAAACATCAGATAGTTGGGTTACAAATCTATTTATATGAACATGCATTAACTGTCTCAAAGTCAAGAGTTTACACTTACAACAATATCCCAATTTTATTTAGGCCCTACATTTCATAAGCAATATAAATACTAATATAGTAACATAAAGGAATAAGTCTTCAAGCAGTTATTATGCTTTCCACTTTCTGTGGCGCTGAATGCACTCGGTACAGTTTTCTCTGATGTCTCCCTGTTGATTGCTGTTTACAGCTGGCTCTGGTCTCCTTCTCTAGCATAAGTCAGTACGGGATTAAAGTATTTGTTCCTCTTTGTCAAATTTCATTATGCATTATGACTATAAAACAGAATTATAAAACAGATTTCAAGTGACTCTGCTCCCTCCTGTGTATCAGTTGTGTCCATAATCTTGTGTTGTCTCTTTTCAATCTTCCCTTTTCCTCTGAGCCTGCTCGCTCTTTAGAGTCATGATCCGAAATGTTACATCTTTTACACGCATGCCAGGACAACTGTGTGTTTTTTTTTGGTTTCAAAATGGACGGTGGATCGTTATATACCAACAAAAAGTAAAACAGACCTATGACAAAACAGTGAGATAAAAAGAGTCTCAGCACAGTGAAAAGAGTCACCATTTTCTTTGTTCTGCGTAAAAGTTTCATTTTTGATGTTCTGCTCTAATATATATTGAGATATGACTTTCTTTTGAAGGCCTTGAGCAAAACTGCAAAGAATCCAAGTAAATGACAATCAGCATACACCATCACCATTATTTATTATGAACATCAATAATGCTCTTTAACTAATGCAGTGGTCATTGTTAAGTATTTATCAAATCTTAAAAGACCCACTTGCTGATTAGATAGGTTCTCTGCTGAAGATCTTATTTTCACTAAATCCAGCAGTGGAGCCTAGTTGTCTCTACTGATTAAACTTCGTTCAGTTCTTAATTTAAACATGGGGGATAAATCTAGAATGCTCAGGGCAGCTAATTGAATCCCTTCGGCTTTTGGTAAAAAATCATGCAAATGAGCTTTGAACACAAGATGAGGATTTAAAAACCATATATTAACATCCCAATTTCCAGTCCTTGTGGGAACTAATCAGCGCCACTAACTGAAATGAATGCACTGCTGCTGCTTCCAAATTCCTTGCTAATTTGGTCATCGGGTCATTGTGGAGGACCAGTAATTTCTACATCCCCTCATCATATCATTCCTCCCTCTCATCCTCTATTATCATTAAAGCACAGGATGCTAAGACATGGCCCCTCCTGAGCTCACTGAAAAATTGTATTAATTTGGATCATTTTCTCTTCCTCTTTCCACTCATTTTCCAGGGTGGTGAGCCACTGACCATCTCTAATTGGTGACGCATCTGTTTGTTGTTTTAGTTAACGTAACAAGCACTGGTAGTTAGAGGGGAAGACCCTTGATCTTTTTTTCATATGTTATAACTGCTGTATTTAAGACTCTTTTTGTAACAAATTCATTGCACAGTTTCATGAGTTACAGGTTAACTGGCAGAGGCTTTTACAAGGCAACAAGGCCAGTTGACACTGAGCAGCCTCTCTCATGAAGGAAGTGTGTGGGCTTCTCCCTATTATTTCTCATCCTCCCTTACACCATCCCTTTTGAATGAATCACTATTGTCAGTGTCAGCTGGATGGCTGGTGATGATAAGACCAAAGGAGCACTCGCTGACAGACCCACCCTCTTTCCTTCTGGCTCAAATCGTTGACAATAGCAGGTGGGCAGAGTTCATTGAGGCTTGTGCCAACATGGACCGGGACCTGGCCTAATGGAGTTTTTCATGTACCTAGACAGCCATAAAATACACCAAAATGCCAGATCATGAAACATGCCTGCTCAGTCTTACACCTTAAAAACGTATTTTCACCGCTTGTAGCAATAAGTCATTCTTCACAAATGTCTATTTTTGCTGTACTTCATAGTTTATGGCACCTTGTCCTTGCTAATTACGAGTTACTGCAACTCTGTTTCTACTGTCATGTCAGATCAGCCCCTCTGGGAGAGGTTTCACAAAGGATAATAACTATGGGCTTAGTGACATTTTCAAATGTCCATCACCCTGAATCATCACACAAACATTATCCTGGCCAGAAGTACAGCCTCTTTTTAACTGATAATATGCAGATTAACTATTCCATTTCATAAGAAAGATTTTGTGTAATTTCTCTAAAACACACCGTCCAAACTATGATCATTCCTCAACAAAAGACATATTACAGGTTAAAAAAAAACATGATTATTTGCTTTGTTAACCACATGACCTACTGTATTTGTTGTGGTAACTCAAAAATGTATCATCATGTCATAACCAATAAGGATTTTGATTCCTGACTGTTCACATTTTCACAGCTGCTTGTTAAAAAGATGAGACTTCAAAACCATGACTATAGTGCAATTCCAACCTTAATTTTCAATAACCTGTATTTTTGCACATTTTGTTGAGGAGAGAAGTGGCATAAGTCTGTTTCGGAGAAAATATGGAGTACTGCAATATTCCCATTATTGATAAGATTTTCTCTCATTTTTTGAACACTCCATGAGAAAATAAGATTACATCAGTAAAATGGTCTATACTTTAAGCTGGGGTGTTTGTATTCCCTACTGAACGCAGTACTATCACAGTATCGTCAGTAATTTTGCAGTTATGTCAGTGAAAATATCTTACATTTGAAAACAAACAAATGAAATATAAAGACCTGACATCGACCTGTGGGAAATCTGTCGCCAAACTCTATTTCTTGTCTGCTGTCAATTTATTTAGTAATAAAATGGTTTATCCTGCAAGAGGCTCCCCTGTCCAACCTTATACAGAGATGAGATGGTGAAGGTAATAAAAACCTCCAATCACTGAGATGTTCTGTGGTGAATAATTGAACATGTGCGTGGCCCATTTTCAGTCTCCCTCTAGAGACAGAGGGCAAATGGTACAATCTAAGAATATCTTGGAGATAAGCAAAAACCTCACCATAATCCAACACATAATAAACCAGAAATGATCAGCTACCCTAAATCTGGGTAGATCCCAGCCAAAACATCCCTCTAAAAAATAGGCTTGAATACACAGCTAAATGGGAAGGCACAAATAATAGGTCACGGTTTTATTTTCCAAGCTTGTCTTCAGTTTCATCTCTCCACTTCGTCCTTTTTCTTGACTTAACCTCCACTAAACCCACTAAATCCCCAAGAGTCCATCAACTCATATTTATGCTGAGTCCTGATGTACACTTTTCAAACATTCAGCATCTACAGAACTTTTACTGCTGTGGAAAATGATCAGTTGCCATTGCTGCTTACTGAAAAACAAGAGGCCAATCAGTGACCTTTGACTAAGCCCCACCCTACCTATACTTTGCATTGGACTGCTTCTCTCACAAATCTCCACACCATCTCTTCTTGTGTACCTGTATTCTTACTGCTCCCTATACTACAATGTTTGATGGATGAGTACAAGAGCTAAAAAGACTGGGAGGCCTAATTGCACGATTTACAAATGTTCTTTCAGAGGTATGAGGGCTTTATTATGCTGATAACATTAAAGAGTTGTTGTTTATTAGTTTGGAGCTACTGACACTCTGCCACAGTGAAATATCTTCTGTACTGTTAAGGTTGTCGGTGATTCTCTGTGATGATCGTCATTCAGTTTTGAAACATGCCAGTGGCCCTTATGAAAAATCAAACAAACAAACAAAACAGCAATCATGGCAGTCACTAGGCAACAAATTCAAACAGACATTGAGAATTCCTAGGCAGGATATGTGAGACAGGTACACTGTGAGTTTGTTTAGATCACCAGGATTAAGACTTTGAGTCTTCATGGTACTTTTGCCCTGATCATCTATCCATTTTTGTGCAAAAAAAAAAAAAAACCCCGATACCTTAGTTCCTTTGAGCTGTCTGATATTCAAATTACTGTTGTCCCTGACACAAAAAGTAAACTAAAACAGAGTAGGCCCCTTGACAAATGAACCAGGTCAGAGAGTGAACCAATTTCAGAAGATGTTTTGGGTTTTATTGGAATGAAGCTTGTATCTGCTATGACCAATGGAGCCCCAGATCTGTCAGACATTAATGTGGAGAGAAAAAAAAGAGAGAAACAGGGAATAGGAAAGAAGAAGAGAGAGAAAGTCCTGGGCACATGGGAGATGGTCTGTGTCTGGAGACAAATCGGAGGGATCTGTGAGGGCGGGGGGGGGGGGGGGGTTGGTGGGGGGGTTGCATAAATGGGCCAAAGAAAGCAGAGGCAGTAAAATAAGCCACTCTAGGGAGTTGAGTTGACAGGTAAGTCGTGAGAGAACAGGGCTACAGTGGAGCAGCGGGGGAGCCCAGAGCCTCCCTGCCTGGGTGAGATGAACAGCCTCTGGACTGTGGAAGAAAAAATAACTATCTCACGCACTCTAAATGAACTCTAAATCCATTGTACTGGTGCCCTTAACTCTCTGATAAAAAAGCAATAACCAGACCTATTCTCTCTCTCTGTAAATGACAACACGAAGCAACATTGAGCATCTCTCTTGTGTCCTATCTTATGTCACCTAAAGAGCACAGGTCATTACGAGGTAGCTACGAGCAACATGTCTAATGTTACAACACTTAACTGTAATTTGTTTTCAGTTTGGTGTAACTTTGCACAGTTATGTTTGAGCTTTGAGAAAAAAACAAAACCAAACAAACAAACAAACAAATCAATACATGAATCTCTTAATAAACAAATCATTAGTTCAGTCACTCACCGTAAAACATATACATAAATGTACATAAATGTACATAAATTCATATCTCATATACATATATACTGTATATGTTTATGAGATATGAATTCTAAATAATCGCCACGGTCTGCACATACTGCCACAAGGCAAAAAGTCATATTAATAGTAATGTCTAATGAAATTCCTTATTTTTATTGCATGCTGGATTCATTCCCTTTTTAAATGTCATTTCTACCTCATATGCATGTAGTATTTTCTGCAAACCAGGGAAACTTTTACAGAGGGGAAATGAGATGCGAGGAAATTGACAATAGGAGTCAAATGAGGCGGTTGGTGCCATTTACAGTTTCAAGCTGTACCATTTGTTTTGCTTTAATACAAAAATAAGGCTTTAAAATTATTCATAATACTCACATTTTAGGGTAATATGAAACATATAGTTTGCAATCACAGTTAATTCATTGTAGGAACAGGCTTTCTCCACATGGGCCGCATATGAAAGTATCACTTTAGAATATCGAATCAAATGTTGTTATCTTAATTGGTTATTAAGTACCAAGTTGCTACACAATACACGACGGTGTGACATGAATATGATATAATATGTACTGCTGGACTGCTTTTTTTTTTGTTTGTTTTTTCTGCATTCATTCTAGTGCACTGCATCTTGAAATGTGTCCACACATTGGTATATATCCATCAGTTCACTGCCCAGTCGCCCCAATGGTGAGTAATGCTTTCAGCAAACAATGAGACACTGGAACCATTTGGGATTTGGATGGTTTACAGCGGCTATAGATGGGAAACATCTGAGTATGACCAGAATTAAATCCTCTTACTGCAAGAGAGTAAATGAATACATGAAGAAAAAGACACGTACCCCTGCTTTCATCTCTGCCTGACTTTGACGTCTACCACTGTGATTTAACATACACCAAAATGTATTACTTTTGCAATTAAACGTGCTGCCATGAACAATCAGAGACGAGTTTTGTGCACTGACAGGCTTTTGGTAATGTGAAGGAGGTAGGCCAAGCAATTAATCTTGATCTGACTTAAATGGCTATTGGTAAAGAGACTCTTTTCTGTGACACTGTCATTTTGTTCTTGGCTTCTGACAATGTATTTGACCTGTCATGCAGTAATTTCATGTCGATGTAAAACAGACCGGTCAACTGTGGACAAAAAATCACTGAAGTGCTTTATAAAAAAAAAAAAACTTAGTCTACAGCACAGATACAGTTACTAACAATTTCCTCACCAAAAAAATAGGTGCATTCTAGGAATCTGAAAAAGTACACAAAAAATGTTAATGACAGCATGACTTTGATTTGCATTTCCATTTAGTCAGAGGTGTCGCTCATTAAATAAAGGTCATGCCTCCTAGAAAAAAAATCTCCAAATCTGGAGAATTATCTGCGTCTCTGTTGAGCTAAAATTTAGTCACATTGAGTATTTGTGTGTAATCCTGTAAAACAGCGCTGTTTGGCACTGTGAAAGCAACCATATGGTAACACTTTTCAGATATGTAAATGAATATCTGTGTGTGTGTGTGTGTGTGTGTGTGTGAGAGAGAGAGAGAGAGAGAGAGAGAGAGAGAGAGGGAGGGAGAGCAAGCGAGCGAGAGAGAGAGAGAGAGAGAGAGAGAGAGAGAGAGAGAGAGAGAGAGAGAGAGAAGACGAGAGAGAAAAGAAGAGAGAATGTGCATGTGCACATATGTATTACATCATGCACATCTTCATATTAATCTGACTGTTTACATTATAGTTTGAATGAAGATATCACCCAGTGTTTTTGTGTCTTGCCCACGCTGTAGCTATATGCCAATCAAAACACTTGAAAACAGAGACTGGACTGCTATACTGACAGTTACTAGGTGCTATCCACAACCACTCTCTAACTCTCCACAACTGGACACTCATACCCTACCATATATAAAAACTGACATTCACAACTGAAAAATTTCCTTCCATCAGTCACTTCAAGACATTCCTACCAGGGGATCTCGATCTTGAATATCTATGCTGCGGGTATGCATCTCATACATATGTAACTAACAAGGACCAAAAACTACAGTGAGCTCACAGCGAGACAACGGAATGAGGGAACACGTCGAACTGCATAATCCTGCTTTCGCCGATAAAAACAGTCAAGGCCGTTGCAGCTTGTCTTCTCTTTGAGATGGTTATATCAAGTAGCCTCAGTAGGCAGAGTTAATGAGGGTATGGACGGAGCATTAGCACAGTAGGAACGCGGAGCGAGATGGTGGGAGACCCTGCAGATCAGCAGGTCTCTCTGGGGCCACTGTGGGTGGGATATAGCGCTGGCACAGCTAATGGAAAACAGTGAGAGATCTGCTGGAGGAGGAGAGCATGACGCAGCCTCACTCTACGGCACACGGCTCTGACATTTGCCACTCACAAAGACACAAAGGTGTCCATCAAACTGCAAATGCTACAGAGGCAACAACAATATAAAAAGGTCCCAGCAGGGATTTGGTGGTCTAGAGGAGCAAAGAGGGAGAGAGAATGAGGGAGAGCGAGAGAGAAGTGGAGAGAGGCAGAAAGAGACAGACAGAGACAGACAGATAGATGGACAGATGGAGGGACAGAGAAAGAGAGAGAGAGAGAGAGAGAGAGAGAGAGAGAGAGAGAGAGAAAGAGGGAGAGAATGCAAGAGGGAGAGAGACAGAGAGAAATAGAGGGAGAGGGGGAGAGAAGGAGGGAGAGAGAAGGCAAAAGTAGGAAGAAAGAATGCTGAGGTAGAGAGAAAGAGGAAATGGGGAGAGAGGAGATGCTAAAAGTCCTGCAGGAGCAAAACGAGGAGACGTGGGGGGAGGCGGAAAGCTTTTGGACTTAGAGTCACTGAGGGCTGCTAACGGTGCACGGCATGAGGCGTGTCAGAGAGTGCTGTGCACAGCTGAGATGTGGAAGTGGCTGGAAGGCTGAAACTGGCACTCAGGGTCTGTGGGAAGAATGACCCATGGCGTGACATCGCTAGCCTTTGGTCTTCTAAAGTGGGCTACTCCATCTAATTGGCTTCCATCTCTACTGATGCCCCACCCCCTGTCATCTTCTTCATTCTCAGTCAAATACTAGCCAACTATAAAGGCAACACACTCCAACCTTGTCCACTGGTATTGCTCTACAGACTCTTTTTGATGCAACAAGCTAAAGCCAACTCATACTTACAACTTTAAACGTTGTATGCATGTATGTATGCATGTATGTATGCATGTATTTATGTATGTGTGCATGTGTCAAAATATGCATAAAGAGACAACACAAAGCCATATGTTTGTTCTCAGGCCAACTGGAGAACAGAATAGCGAGCCTGGTCCAAGATCACTGATGTATGCCCTTTGTAGTGAGGGCTAATTATGTGTAGTATGTGTGTTGCTCCAAACAGTGGTATTTCTTTTTTCTGTGGCTTTTTTGTTTGTTTGTTTGTTTTTCATTTGATGTTATAGGTAGGGCCAGAGGCTAACATGTTTTTTTTTTTTTTTTGTCACTCAGATATGGTGAGAAAGCCTCACAATGTTTTTCTCCTGACAGAAATGAGCAGCTCTGGACAGATACCATTTAATATTCTCATTGGATAGCAGGAAATCTTATCAAGCTGTTACATGTATGGACTTGAAAGCACAAACTATTTGAGTAGTTCTATCCTAACCCTCAGGGTCTAATCCATATAGTACACTTGTATTTGGCTATTCCCTCAGAATTCCAGTGTTTCAATTCAGCATCTTATATTAGGCCCTTTCTCTTTAACTCATAGTTTGTCATGTTCATTTGATTAAAGTATCTCCAAAATATATTTGTTGTGAAGTGCTTGCAAAGAAAACAGATAAGCGATAAATGACGAATAAAGTAACCTGTGGAGCAAAGACCAATGCTGCCATCCAGTGGTACAATGGCAAACTGCTCTTACTTTGCACTCCAAAATTATTGTGGACAGAACTCCAAACAGATGTGGTAAAACCTTCTTTCACTTTCTTAAAGATTTGTCGCTTTTTTCTGTGTTTTCCATTATCAACAGCCTCATATGTCTGTCACTTCAAACCAATAAACTTTGCTCTAAAATTTTGAATAGAACTGAATACGAATTGTGCATTCTTTAGGATAGAAATACAGACTAATGTAAATGTAACCTACCAAAAATTCAAAAGAGCATTAAAATGTGACAACTATGAAGAAAACTCCACAGTGGCTACACTACAGAATCACTCACAGGTGCTCTCCAAACGCAGCTTTGGTGTCCCGCACAAGGTATACAGTACCAAAACTGCCCCTGCCTAGTCTTTGCTGGATGCTGTATCTCTTTGCAATCAGGGAGTTCTGGTCAGGAGTCGTAGTGTTGAGAGAATCACGACACTTGGGGGCTCCCAGTTCTCGGAACTTTGGCATCTTCTAATCCGAATCATCCGAACCCGGGGAGAGAAACTGCACAAAGACAAAAAGGTATTTTGAAATATTGCTTATTCTACATATGCCTGATCTTTGAATTTTCAAATAGAATTCTGTTTTGATCACTATCACGATTCTGTCTTGAAAGAAGATAGTTGCTTGTTCAAATGCAACGTTTCCTTGTGCTCTGTTATGGTTTCAGTTTAAAACTAATAAAGACGGACTGCATCAGACATTTGCGCATGGATTCATTGGATTTAGCTTTTCTATGTCTAAAGGACGTCCAGTCACCTTACCTCGTGTCATTCTACAGCAAAGTAAGCTATAGAGGATGTTGCAATTATCTTACAATATTTTGTGGTTCTAAATCAGTTCGGCTGAACTTCCGTGTTTTGTCTTCGTTTCTATAGTAACAGCAACTGTAATATAGCTCTTTAGTCTGTAGATGACGCTAAGGCCTTTGCCATTTTTGTCTGTAAAGCATCTACACGATGTTTATCTTTAAAAGTCATTAAATTACAGTTTGTTGTTACAGAATCGTTGACCTCTCTCTGTGTGTGTGTGCGCGCGTGTGACGTGTCGAGAGTATAAAACTAATTTCTACTCTCTCCAATCGAAAGGTTCAGAGATAACATCGAAATAATAATTTTACAGACATACATTCAATGTTAAATACAAACTAGGGAATTTTGATTCGGGTTTATTGTCTTTCAGATATGGTGTTAAAGGTCCTCTAAACCAAAAACAGTAGTGCCGCGCTAAACAGTACGGTTCAATGATATGTGGACAAACATTTTTACGTCCCTGCATTAACAGAGATAATCTGATACAGACGTATGTAGACGCCTGTAAGTTTGTTATTTTTCCTATAGGCCTATAGCCTGCCTGTTTCTGGGCGGATTGCTCAGCAATGCAGCAATGCTTGTTGTCTTCATGCGCTTCGTAGAGTAAAGTAGAAAAGCAGTTAATATTAGAGGACGGCTTAATTTAGATCTAAACTGACGAATACACTGTGTGACTTCTTCTTTTCTTGTTCTTTGCCAATATTTAGCGACGTGTCAAATGACAGGATCAAAAGAGCAATCCCAGTGAGTCCACGAGAATTCCACAGGCAGAAAACACAGGGGAATGAGAAAAACTAAATAAAAAAACTTGGGGGAAATCACTATGAAACTTTATATTTTCTATATGTTAATGTACTCTACATGAAAAGACAAACAATAATAAATAATTAAATCTTGTTTGTTTGTTTGGTCGGTTGGTTGATGGATTGGTCAGGGTTAGGGTTAGGGTTAAGTAGGTTGGTTGACTGGTTAGGTGGTTGGTATCGATATTGTCTCCTGCTAGATAAAGCATGTGGTCAATGAAATTAAAGTCTGATTAAATTATTATCAGCAAAGCGCATTCATCAAATCTTTATCAGTAAAGACCATCCAGCAAGTTTTCAACAGTTATGTCATTAGCATTTTTTTTATTTTACTATTATGAGCATGGGGTAAATATTTGCGTGTTAGTTAATCAAAGAGATCCGTCAGCAAAATAGCAAAAACATCTCAGCCTACATTTATCATTTCTTTTTTCTTTTTTTTTTTGAACTGATTTTCAGGTTCAGAGTGACCACTTTTTTTCTCCTCCTCCTCTTCCTCCTCCTCCTCCTCCTCCTCCTTCTTCTTCTTCTTCTTCCTCTTCTTTATCAGAGAGCACATGTCTGTGAAGCGGGCAGTTTAAGAAACATTATGGTCAGGAAACGGACCCACAACGTTCCACTCCGAGTAATATTTCTCTTATCTGTATGTCACAACCACCTAAACAACAAATCTTTTGTTTTTTGTTCGTTCAAAAAAGTAAGAATAAAACTAGCGGAAAACACTGGACAAAAGTAAAGCATTGCATTTTAAAAGTCAAAGTTAAGCATTGAAAGACAGAAGCTTGTTTTTCCTTTGAAAAGCACTTTTTTTCCATCATAAAATGAACCAAGACCATTAATTGGAACATCTACACTATTTCACACCCTATCGTTTCGTGTGAAGCCTCAAGAGCTTACAGTGAAAGATGCAATCTGTTATCTGGCCACAGTGCTATAGATGACATTGGAGTCTTCCCCACTTAGCTGTTCCCTGTTTAAAGAAGAACACACCAACCATTGCTTTTCATATGATTAAATATTAAAATCTTTCAAATATCCACAAAACTCTGACATCCAATTTCAGTATCTTAGAACAGGGGTTTTCAATCTGTGGAACCTGCGGACAGAAAATGGAGGGGGGGGGGTGTAAGTTCAAAGCTAGACAAAGCTTGGGGGGGGGTAATGGGGTGTAAATGGTGACTAAGCGATGTGATGAAAAAAATATATTATGCTTAAACACAGCAACGATCACTACAACAACATATCTTTCATAGATATGCTGCATTAGTGCCACTGATATCAAACTATGTAAAACTTTTCAGACACTGTCTCTGACCTTTTTAGTGATCCCTCGGGTCTGAGGCTGAGTGTTGCGTATTGCACTTCCTCATCGGGAGACAAGGTTTCCTGTTGAGGCGTTTTGCTCTGGTTGTGACATGCAGAGTCTGTTCTGCTGTTGTTATGGCCATAAACCTTTTATGAATCAAAGCCAAAAAGAAATGCATAAACCCCAGACATCTCTGATTGTGAATTATACAAAATATCTGTACATTAATCAAATTAAGAGCTGTTGATTGAAAGGGAGTTAGCTATGCAGATTGCTCTGGTGCTCAGCTGGTCTTTCATATCTGCATTATTTTGTGAAGTAGAAGAAAATCATACAGAAAAAAATTGTATTCACCCAAAATTTTAGTATAGAATACCAATAAATGAGTTGGGGATAAGATAAAAGTTTAGGACGATTCATTTGAAAAGGACTGAAGTCAGACCTGAGCTCCTCCTTCAGTGACTCCATCTTCGCTGAGAGATTCTGCTTTTCTTCTGAAAAAAGAAGGAAGGATGGGATGAACCAAAGTTTAAAAAAAGAGCTTAGATCAAACACTGTGTTGTATATAAAGAAAGAGGAGATGCTACCTCTTAATAAGAAAGATGGCTGATACTGTCACAGCTATGAGGACCAAAGCAAGTCCTATCATGAGAAAACCCAGGTTGAAGTCGGGAGTATCTGTTAAAAAAAATCATTTCATTGCTTATGATTTATGCATCCCTCCCATGTGTGAAGTATGCTTTTCTATATATAGTAAATGAACCAATATTTCTGTTTCTTTGTGCAATATTATTAACCATCATAAAAATCATTGTAATGAATGCGAATAAAGAAAAATCTGTTTATTTTTATACCTTCAATGTAAAGGCTGAAAGCCTCAGAACTACTTGCTCCATAACTTTTCAAAGCACAGGAATAATTGCCAGAGTCTTTATGGGTCAAACTGCCAAAGTGTAAGATGGAACCAGATGCTGCAAGAGTCTTGTTTCCCTTTAACCAAATGAGTTCTGATGAACTGAGTGAACACTCAGAGTCACAGATCAAATTTAAGGAATCTCCCTCCTTTATTGTTCCATTTCCTCTGAGTCTGGTCATGGACACCCTTAAAACTTTAAAATATCAAAGGGATGTGTAAAATATTTTACTATAGAAAACAGAAGCATTCTCTAACCACACCAGTTGGATATGTGTGTCTGTTTTCAGAAAAAAGAAAGAATATGAAAAACATAGCTCTGATTTACAACTGATTTACTAATTACTTTAAAGTGGAATGTAGTGTAAGAGCTTACAAAATGTAATATTTCATATTTTACCTTTCACCATGATTTGCACTCCAGTGTAACCCGTCCATTTACCCGACACCACACTGGTTAGAAATCGGAACTGATACTGTCCAGAATGTCTGAAATTTATGTCCTGAATTTGCAACGTACAATTTGTTTTATCATCACCTTTGTAGGCAAAATGGTGGGAGTTTGTTTGGGACTCACTGTCATAAACAAAAGGTGGATGCACACACATTTTGTCCCTTCTGCACCACAACATGTCTGTTACTTGTGCAGTCTTTGGATATGTATACGAACAAGGGATCGTTACACTGGACCCCACTACTGCACAGATCTGTGTTTTTTCATAACGTACGGCCCACTCTCCACCGAAAGCACCTAGAAAACAACACAGTCACCATGAGACAGAGATGCGTGAGAAGAATCAAACCGTGATACAAACTTTCTCACATAACGGGTTCCACTTTTGAGGCTTCCGAATTTGTGGGCTACCTGAGGAAAGAAATAACTCTAACTCCCATTATGTTGTTTCTTTTTTCAATAATCCATTGATTTGTTGAGCAGAATATTACTGCATTTAAGACAGCATTAAATCCTGCAAGTAATTATGGTTCACTGGCAATCTGAATAACAATTTGTACTTTAGTCTATCATAATCAAAAGACTATGATGCTTCATAAAAAACTTCTTTTCTAGTAAATAGAAGACAGTAGAAATCACATGTTTAAGTTGCTATCTCATGTTAATAGATTAGAAATAAGAATTACTCAGAACAAAGGCCAGACAGGCAGATGACAAAAACTTGACAGAAATTAATCTTAACATGCTTTTTTTAAGTTAAGAAAATACTTTTATGATCTCCACGGTGTATACAGATCATCTGAAATATTTTTTAAAAAGACATATACGGGTAAAACTGTTAAATGTAAAAAACAAAGGAACAAATCAGTAAAATCTTCCTATTAGGATACATCAAGTGAATAACGCAACATTCACCACTCAGGAAATAGAATAACTCACTTGAATATGCAATAGTGTAACAGCTTGACCTAAATCAATGAACGATTCTGCTGGTTTTCTGGAAAACACTGACCTTACCATTCAAATCGTACTCTTACAAAAAAAAAAAAAGGCATAAAACTGGAATAACTATGAACAACACTACAAACAATTCTTACCAGAAGTGAAGAAAAACACTAATGTGCGATGCAGCAGTTTTTGTTTACTATTCATGACTCAAGTTTTCCTTTTATTTTGCAGTAACTGTATTAACTGAACTGTCCAGGCACTGATGTGATACATGCAGATAAAATGGCCAGGATACAAAGTTACAAAAAGAAGAAGTCCGTGTTAAATCAGCATAAGCAGCTGATGCACACTTTCATCATCTGTTGCCTTATATGGGTGTCTGTTGGAGTGGTTTGGCGTAATTTGTGTTTTCAATAGTTTTCTAGTTTTGATATTTCAGTCATTTTTCTTTCTTTCTTTATTTCATCAAATTATTCTCAGTTTTAACTTTGAAAGTTCTAAACGACCCATAATGAACTTTTCCCCCGTTCATTGCTGGCAATTAACACCACTGTTTTTTAAAAGCAATCACATGAATGTTGCCCATGTGTTTTTGAGCGACTATGGATAATTCTCTACGTAGAGGGTGTTTTATCTGTAAGGGTACTAAATTGTCTTTAAGGAAATTATGTTATTAATACATTGGTGCAAAATTGCCTATCAGTTATCAGATCGGCATCAACATAATTTGAAATTTGACACGGCCCAAACAGTACAGCAAAGAACCTCCCCAAATGCCGCTGTATATTACTAGTGATAAAAAAGTAGTCCCGTTGAGTTTTCCTCGTTTTAGCCACTAGAGGGTGCGTTTAGATTCGTGAAAATGGCGCTATTGCACTACATTTCCCAAAGATAAGAGCAAAGACCTTCCCTATGCCCCAGATGCTTTGCTATGCCCTAAACATTGGTTGCTTCCGGTTGGAGTGTAAATGAGGACATGACACAGTCGTTCAGAGAATCGGTCTATATTGAGGTGGAAAACAGTAATTTTTTTTTTTATACTGACACTCTTTGACCAAAGGTTTTACAAACACACTTTTCGCCTTTGCCAGCTCGGCAATTTAGCTGGCTGCAATGGAGGCAGTGCCGCGAATGCCAATGATATGGCTTGATTTGAAGGAAGCAGGAGAGTTCCAGTTCAGTCCGTCTGTAAAACAGGTGAGAAGGACAAGTTGGACAGCCAACAACGATTTCTCATAACGACAGCTCATTTGGTTGATCTAGGGAGTAACCCCGAGCTGCAATAAACCTGATCTGTTTAAATAAGTGTTAGACTTATTGTCATCTAGCTAATACAACCTAGCTAAGTAACGATCGACATTACTTAGATTGCCGATAATTTCGCGAGTTAGCTGCTAGCTAACACATCCAGCTAGGTTAGCCGGGTTAACTAGTAGGATTGTATTTAATATCTAGTCTCTCGTTTAGCTGAATTTGTGGACTGCGTTTTATAATAGAGTAACTGGCTGATGCCCAGTTATATTGAGTCAGGCAATAATGTTATCGCGAAACATTTTTGCCTCTTAGGTAAGTACGGATAAGGAAATTCAGGAATGTTGATTAAGCTAATGATTAGCCAGCAGCCAGCTAGCTGGTAAACGCCTATGTATTAGGGTAGACAGGGTTTGTTTACAGCTTCTTCAGAACTTCTTTGTCGATCACTGAGTTCTAGCGAGGTAAGGCCACATAGCTATGTAAAATGGTTTAAATGCTATTCTGTTGTCTCGTGTTGACGGGTTTCCGTTGGATTACAAGCACTCAGTGGTTTGAAACTGATGTTGGTCCTCCTGAATCAAGCCTGAGATGATGTCATTACAATGCTCAGTTTCGGCGACGGAAGATCGGGAATTTGTACTCTTGCTCCACTCTGTTATTGCTCAGTTATTTCCTTGACTGCCAGTGCTACACATCGAAGCTATTTTAAATGATCTAAATCTGACGTCCTAATTCTCACAGTACCTTGGCAGCTTGGTCTGAATAAGTGGAAAGCCCTTTGTCCCCCCCCCCCCCCCCTTATTTTACACTCTAGAACCTTCGCAGCCTTCTAATCCCACGGACGGTAATGTCTGCCTAGACTAACAAGATGAAGAGATGGCCTTACATAGTGGAACAAAAATTGACACATGGAAATGAGAGATATCTCGAAGATTGTTGTTTTTATATAAATGATCTAAATATAAAAGTATATGAGGTGCTTTTAGGGTGCGAAACATCTCAGGTAGATGCTGTCATAGACTTCACGTGACTATTAGTGATTAGTTACCTGTATCTGGTGTGTTTCTGTTCAGCGGATGTCCTCTTTTTCTTTTGACCACACTAGCTATGTCACATGTGAGACACATTTAGTCACTTTTTCCCATCTGAGAAAAGCTTTATGTTGATAACGGAGAATGATCTGAAGTGGAAAGCAGATATAATTAATGTTAGTTAAATTTAGTTAAGAGATTATTATTGTTTAACATTAATCTTCTTATTTATACATTATGTATATTTGACGTTAAAACCTGACATTTATGGCCATTAACATCGGCTTTATGAACTGACATGTTTAATTTTGTATTCATATTTTTTCCAATTGAAAAATGACATTTGTGTGCTCTCTCTTCTCTTTCCGAAGTTCATTCTGAAAAACTATGGAGAGGATCCAGATAACTACAATGAGCAGTTAAAGAAACTGGAGCAATTACGGCAGGTGAGCTAATGTTTAAGAGGAGGTCATAACTTATGGAGAGGAAGATTTAAGACATAGGCAGAGAGAGGAATACTGGGTGGGGCTTAAGTAAAAATAAAACCTGCAAAGCCAAAGATAAAGTTAATTGTTGTGTGACAAAACACTTGTTTTTTTGTTTTTGATGGTTGGCATGCCGAAACAGATTGAAGACATACGTGCAAATTGCCTTCTTCTACTTTGTTTAAACCCTTTACAGTAGTCCAGACATGCAAAGGACAACTGGGGTAATAGATACTTCAATCTTAAATTTTGAAACAGAAACGATGTAGCGAGAATTTTCTCAGGAAAGAGCAGCACTAGTGGTAGCATTGCAGTTTTTTATACGCTTGCACAGATTGCAAACAAACTGTTTTATAGGTGTACAGAATCAGAATAGGAAGCTTCACAGTATGAACAGGGTGGTCAGTGATTTGTCCGTTATTTCCTCTATGCGACCATTCTGTACGTTTTTACGCTGTAGAGTGCTGTGAATGTGACACGGGACTTTGAAGGCTGCAGTACGTTACGGAAATACTTTGGTCAGCTGCACTACCTCCAGAGTCGCGTGCCCCTTGGGGCTGGCCAAGAAGCTGCTGTGCCTGTCTCCTGGTGAGGACCACAAGCTTACCATGCTCACACGTAACATTTTATATGAACTTAATGCATACTTTCACAAAGGATTGCATGTGTGACCAGCATTGACCTATAAACCACGCCCACTTCTGTTTTTCTGGGCAGGACAGAGATTTTCTCTGGAAAGACAGTTACTCATGATGACATTAACTATGAGCAAGCCTGCATCCTCTACAATCTGGGTGAGTTGGCCCATCTCGGTCAGAGTCCTCCCCCACGTTGTTTTCGAAAGCAAAAAGGGTAGGGTTCTTTTGCTTGTGGTGCATGTGTGGTCAGGGTTTGGTGTATTTGAATATTTTCAAGAAGTTTACATGGGTTGGTTAGGGCAGGCTGTAATGAGATACGAGTGTTTGTACTATCATTCATCAGGCACAGAGAAAAGAGGACAAGAGTCAGTGTCAGGCTCCCCTCTCCATACTCCCCTGTGTGATCTTCTGTTGCAAACCCCAGTTGCTTGTAGCATGGCTTGTTTTTTGTGTTAACCACACACAAGATAGGATGGTCAGCCTTGTTCTGGCTGTGCTTAGCGTAGAGGAGACAGGAGCACAGAAGCTTCATTGTAAGACTGGATTTGCATAGTCACTGAGATAGCTGCAGTCCCTGTTACAGAGTATTGTGTCGGACCAGGCGAGACACTGGTTTCCTGGTTTTCAAGTCATTTTCTTCATTCCACAGGAGCGCTCCATTCAATGTTGGGAGCCATGGACAACAGGGTGTCTGAAGAGGTGAGAAAGAATGAAAACTTGCTCTTCCCCTGCCCTTTTGCTGAATGCTACAGCATTGGTTTATTTATTATAGCTATCAGTGCTTTTCACTACTAGCCTAAATCATTGCTTTCTGACACATATACACTGTTTCTTTCTCTCTCTCTCTCTGTCTCTCTCTCTCTTTCTCTCTTTCTGTTCTACTCTAGGGTATGAAGGTGTCTTGCACACATTTTCAGTGCTCAGCTGGAGCCTTCTCCTACTTGAGGGATCACTTCAGTCACAACTTCAGTGTGGACATGAGCCATCAGATCCTCAATCTTAACATCAATCTTATGCTGGTACGCATTTTTACAACTAGTCTCTCTCTCTCTCTCTCTCTCTCTCTCTCTCTCTCTCCCCACCTCTCTCTTGCTCACACATGTGTACAAACACAGACAAAAATACACAGATTCATGTTGCTTTATGTTACTTTTGGAAGTGTTACTTTGTGCCGTGGTGTGGTTCTGATAATTTCTCCATCTTTACAGGGCCAGGCTCAAGAGTGCCTCTTGGAAAAATCCATGTTGGACAACAGGAAAAGCTTCCTTGTTGCTCGTATTAGCGCTCAGGTAATCACAAAACACTTGTTCCACTTCCATGAAAAATCACTCAGGCTTGTGTTAACAAAGTGTATCTCTGTTCTGAGAAGAAATCTGAATTAAGTTGTTTCTCAACTGTGTTATCCTGTACTGAAATGCCTCAGTCATATAACCCTTCAATATTGGCTACTCAGGTAGTGGACTATTATAAGGAGGCTTGCCGTGCCTTGGAGAACTCAGACACAGCCTCTATGCTCGGAAAGATCCAGAAAGACTGGAAGAAGCTGGTGCAAATGAAGATCTACTATTTTGCTGCTATTGCTCATGTGAGTGGCTTATTACGTGGGAGGTGCTGAAATGCAGGTGGTTAGAGTTGTCTGCCTAGATGTGCTGATTTACATTGGTCTTTTCATTTTGACCTGCATCCTCTTTGCAGCTGCATATGGGGAAACAAGCAGAAGAACAGCAGAAATATGGAGAGAGGGTAAGACACCATCTCTTTTACTGCCCCCCAGCACTTTCATCGTTTCACTCTCTTACTATATTGTTGTTTACGTGGTCTGGACGTGTTGCGGCTCTTACCCAAACCACAGTATTGCCCTGTCTTTCTAACCATGTGTTTGTCTTCCTATTTAACAGCTGGCTTACTTGCAGAGCTCCCTAGACAAACTCAATGAGGCCATAAAGTTGGCCAAGGTATCAGTTTGTCTAATTCACTAATTTATATTTTGCATTTCATATTTTATGTGTATAGAAGATTCATTTTATGTTTATTTGAACGATAATCAAACTGCACACACTGTCTTTACCAGCTCTCATTGTCGCTACTCCTTTCCAGTTCCTTTTGTTCAAGAGCTCTCTGTTTGTCATTCACTGCAGGGCCAGCCAGACAGTGTGCAAGAAGCCTTGAGGTTCACTTTGGATGTAATAGGGGGAAAGTAAGCCATCATAGCTCAAATATTTTCATTTTGGTCTGACACAGTGTCACGCTGTATTGAATCACTGCTCCTCTGGATGGAAAAAAAAAAGTCAATATGTCATTTTCCTTTTTTCAGATTTAACTCTGCCAAGAAAGACAATGACTTTATTTACCATGAATCTGTTCCTTCTCTGGATACCCTGCCTTCAGTTAAAGGTACTGCAGTCACCATAATGTGATTAATCTCCTTTAAGGTACATTCAGGGCAGATTAAGGTACTTAGAAACAGATCTATATCTAAATGAAACGCATGCAGAATAAACCGTTTTCATGGCCCCAGGTGCTCCGCTGGTAAAGGCACTGCCAGTGAATCCAACTGACCCAAGTGTGACAGGCCCAGACATCTTCTCCAAGCTTGTTCCCATGGCTGCCCATGAGGCGTCTTCACTTTACAGGCGAGGCTACTGTCTCTGATTATCTCTCTCAGTACTGCTTTCACTGATTTGATGTTTTCATGTACAGTGGTCCTGTTTGCTTCTAAGACAAATAGAAATATTTTGATCACTGTTCTTTTATGTCTGCAGTGAAGAAAAAGCTAAGCTGCTACGAGATGTCATGGCTAAAATTGACAGCAAGAATGAGACATTAGAGTGAGTACAAGCAGTTGAGATTTGTATGTCACAGTCAATAAGCTATTGCTGACTTGGTGAGATGTTAAATTTTCTTTCTCCTCCAGGCAGTTCATGGACTCTCTGAGCCTGGACCCTGAGACTGTGGATAATATGGATATGTATAATAACATTCCCACTGTGCTGATGGAGAAATGTGCTGCTCTGAGTGTCAGACCTGACACAGTTAAGAGCCTCATTCAATCAATGCAGGGTTAGTGGTTCTCCCTTCCTTCTCAGTGAGAAAAGACATGCCTACAATACTCCTTCTTTGGCTTATGTGCCATTCTTCTATGTTTTCAGCCTTGTCTGGTGTGTTCACGGATGTGGAGGCATCTCTAAAGGAGATTCGGGACGTGCTGGATGAGGATGAGGCAGGAGAGCGAAGCCTAGAGGAGGGGGTGGGGAAACAATATGTGCCAGCCCGACCTCCCACCCTGGCTGAGCTGAGGAGAGATCTAGAGAAGTACCTTGAGGCCCATGAGAAAGCAAGCTTCACGAACACAGAACTCCACAGGGCCATGAACTTGCACATCAGCAACCTGAAACTGCTTGGAGGACCACTCGACAGCCTGAGAGAGGCACTGCCCAAGCCTCAGCTCACTGAGGGTGTGTGTTTGTTGATGTAACTAAGCGGCAATTACCACAGTAAATTCTCTTGTTTTAAGTTTTGCATTACACATGCTGTGCTCGTGTTGTTTTGCAGATGAAGTGGCTGGTCTTCAGTGTATGAAGAGGATTCTGGGTAAAGTGCAGGAAATGCGGGACCAGCGGAGCTCTCTTGAGAAACAGCTGAGGGACCTCATCCAGCAGGACGATATCACAGCTGCTCTGGTCACAACAGAGCGAGCTGACATGAAGGTACTGGGCATATGCCTTCCATCAGTCAAATTGAATTTTAAGTAATAAAGATTGAAGATTCAAGAACTTATTGTCATTGTGCAAGCACAACGAAATTGCAGACCGGTGCATTTATATTAAGACTTACACGTATTTACAAAAAAAGGTAAGAAATATGAAAAATATAAATATAAAATATCAACAATAAAATAAGAAATATAAATATCACTGTTAAAAAAAGTACAGAAGCAATAAGTACGAAATATAAACAATGTAAAGTATAAAATACAATTGACAGTAAATACAACTATCAATGATGCAAAAACGCCAGCAGCAAAGGTGCAGTAAAGGTGTGGTGTGACTTGGAGTGATGGTGTATTGGGATGCTGAATGACATGTATGGTTGATGTGGAATACTGCACATAATCAGTGGTTGAAATGACATTTAAGTGAATATTGCATGTATTCCAGTGACAATAGTACATGAAATTACATGAGTGAAATGACATGAATGACAAAGTAAATATTGCCCGTATGACATGAAGTGACATATGAGTAAATATTGCACTTATGACATGACATGTAAATAAAAAAGTATTGCATGTACTCCAATGATAGCAATACATCAGTCTTGTCAGACTGAGAAGATATCTTGAGTTCAATAGTGCCACAGTATTTGGGAAGAAGCTGTTTTTTAGTCTATTTGTGCCTGTGTGGATTGTTCTTAAGCGCCTGCCTGATGGGAGGAGCTTAAACAGATGGTGTCCAGAGTGTGTAATGTCTTTTACGATGTTCTTAGCCCTCCTCACGTAGCGAATGCCATGAAGATGTTCTAGTGATGGCAGCTCTATGCCAACAATGTCCTGTGCTGTTTTCACAACACTCTGGAGGGCTTTTTTATCAGCTTTGGTGCAGCTGCTGTACCAGGCTGTCATGCAGTTTGTTAGGATGCGCTCTGGGGTGCATCTGTAAAAGTTGACAAGCAGCTTTTGGGGGAGGTTGGCTCTCCTTAGCCTCCTTAGAAAATAAAGCCATTGTTGTGCCTTACCCACCACTGCCAGACCAGAGATGAGTGTCTGTAGTCTTTTCCTCTAGCAAATTGTCTTTTTTTCCCTTTGTCAGAGGCTATTTGAGGAGCAGCTGAAGAAGTATGAACAAGTTAAGGTGTATATTGATCAAAACCTTGCGGCCCAGGAGAACATTTTGAAGGCACTGACCGAGGCTAATGTGCAGTATGCCACTGTGCGCAAGACTCTTGCAGAAACGGAGCAAAAGTAAGTTGTTTGGACATGTTTGCAAGGCAGTTGTTTCCTTTACCATGGTTTTGGGATTTACATGCAGCTTCTCACATGTGAGTGTTATCTCTGTGCTCTGCAGGTGGAATAGCACAGTGCAGATGCTGGTTGCATCATATGAGGCCTATGAAGACCTGATGAAGAAATCTCAGGAAGGAAAAGAGTTTTACCAGGACCTGGAGGGCAAGGCGTCTCGTCTCTTAGAAAGAGCCAAGACTGTCTGTAAATCCAGGGAAGAGGAGAGAAAAGCCATACTGGAAAAGTAAGAGGGAATGTGTAGTTACATTAACCTTATTTTAACCATGCTAGACACTGAAATTATAACTATGCTCAAATTTTCTTGAAACCTTCCTGTTTGATTTCTTTGTTGCTTATTAGAATGTCCCCTGTTTCCCTTTTTGTTGTTCTGTTAGGGAGCTCCAAAAAAAGGCTCCTCCCAGGCCGACAGCCCCAAAACCCCCTCAAAAGAAGCCATCAGATGTGGATCCCTCTGATTTTGAAGACCCTGAGCTTGCCCAGCTGAGTGCTGCTATCCTGGCCTTGGGAGGAGAACTGCCAGAGGAGCTCCGCAGTCTGCCTCCTGACTTCAGCCTCCCCTCCAGAGGTCGTCCTCTGGCCCCAGAAACCTTCCTCCCAGGAGTGAACACCAGCTCCTCTATGCGCTGGCCAGGAGCATCATCCTCACCATACGCAGCACCTCAGTTTCCTCCAAACCTACCCCCTCCTGAACTCTTGGCACGAATTCCCCGTTTCCCAACCCCTCTTCCCACACAAAGCCCCCTTAATGTACCCCCAGCTCCTCTACCACAGCAGCCACAGCTTCCACAGGCATCCCAGCAACCATCTGTGTCTGGGTACGGCCCTCCATCCTCTATCCAGTCCCATCCAGGGCCAACTGGGATTCTAGGAGTACCTGGGGCACCTCCAGCACCTGCTCCCATTCGACCCTCCACCACCACTGTGGATAGCGTGCAGACACCCATCCCTAGCTACACTCCAGCTCCAGGACAACCAGCCTTGCATACACCCACTCCACATCACACTATACCACCTGCAGCATCTGGAGTCTATACGGTGCCTCCACAAGTGGGTCCCTATCCCCAGTACGTACAAGCTCCTGGTGTGCCCATGAACCAGCCACCTCAGAGAGTGCAGGCACCTCAACCACAGAGCCAGATTCAACAGCAGTTCCCCCGGCCCCACAGTACTGGCCAACCACAGCCCCCTTATCCAGCAGTTCCTGCTCAGCAACAGATTCCAAGACCTCTCACTGGACCACAGTCTCATCCACAGACTCAACCACAGTATCAACACTACATGGCCCAGCCGAGACAGCCTGGGCCACCTAACTTCCAGCAACCTGCATTCCCAAGGCAGGTTCCTCCTCATATCCAGCCAGCTCTCCAGCCAAATCAGGGGTACCCCCCCTCACTAGTCCCTGACTCCCGTTCTGCACATCCTCAAGTAAATGCAGTGTCCCAGAATCAGGTTGTAGCCCACAGCCCACACCCACAAATGCCCCCTTCCACTCAGTCCATGCCTCCTGTGTCCATGCCACATTTAGCCCATGTAAAACCACAAATACCTCCTGTTTCCCAGCCTTACATGCCCCCTGTCAACCAGCAAATGCAGCCAGCTTCCTATCCACAAATGCCTCCATCTTCTCAGCACTTACCTCCTGTACCCCATGCACAGATGCCGCCAACTTCACAACAAATGACCCCACCTTCTCATCCACAAATTGGTCCTCCTTCCGCACAGATGTCTCCACCCTCTCGTCCACAAATGCCTCCAGCTTCCCAACCATTACCATACCCCTCTCATCCACAAATGCCCCCTGCCTCTCAGACCCTTCATCCTTCTGCTTTCCCTGCACATCAGCCCAGAGGTCCTCTTCCAGCTCAGCCTCAATTACCTCCAGGCTCTGTGCCCTCCCAGCTGTCTGTCCACCCTAATACCCTGCCACCACAGCATCACCCACACCCCCAAGCGCCTCTACAGACTCACATGCAGATGCCCCCACATATGACACAGCATCCTATCCGTATGCCACAGCAGCCTCTTTCCCCTCATTCTGCCTCTATGGGCTATCCAGGTGGTGCTCCCATAATGCCCCATCAGTCGGCCCAAATGACCCCCCAACAGCCCAAGCCAATCGCGCCTCAGCCGATGGCGCCTCAGCCGATGGCGCCTCAGCCGATGGCTCCTCAGCCGATGGCTCCTCAGCCGATGGCTCCCCAGCAACCCCCTTCTGGTTCCACATCCTATACTGCCCCACCTGGTGGGATCATTCCATCTGGACCTCTGCAGCACCCCTCTCCAGTGGGACCGTCTGGTCCCCAGTCTCTGCCTCAGGGCATGATCCCAACCTCAGCGGGAGCCCCAGTGGCCCCACAGCCAAATGTAATGCCCTCACCTGCCCCTTCACCTGCTCCTTCCCCAGGCCCCCCATCCTTGGGTCTGGTCCCACAGAGACCCTCTCCTGCTATCACTCCTGTTGTAGGAACTCCACACCCCCAGTCTCCATCAACTGTCCCATCTTCTACTGCTCCCTTGCCTACAATGGACTCTCTATTCCAACGTCAGAACTCTAGTACTGATGACCTGCTCTCCTCTAGTCCTGAGAGTCAGCATGGTGGCACAAAGGATACTGCTAATGTCTTATTACCTACCAAGGCTGATCCTCAGGATGGTGAACGCCGAAAGAAGGCAGAGGGTGTGCGTCTTATCCAGGGAGATCCCTACCAGGCACCCGAGAGGGTTTCCCGTCTCTATGCAGATCTGGAACGGTTCCGATTGATAGTTGAATCTTTGGAGCATCCAACAGGGGAGGGTAGTCAGTCTGAGTTAGATGCACGTTGGAAGGAGCTACAGGACCAACAGGAGAAGGACGCTCGGCAGCTTTCCATTGCCATAGCACGCTGCTACACCATGAAGAATCGGCACCAAGATGTCATGCCCTATGATTTCAATCGTGTGGTCCTACAGTCGGGCAAGGACGACTACATCAACGGCAGCTTCATTGAGGATCTGTCACCATACTGTCCCCGCCTCATTGCTACACAGGCTCCTCTCACTGGCACAGCCGCTGATTTCTGGCTTATGGTCTACGAGCAGAAGGTTTCACTGATTGTTATGCTAGTGTCTGATCAGGAGCTGGAAAAGGTAATGATATACTTATGATGATCTTTATAAATGTTTTTGATATCTAACCAATACAGTAAGGGGCTATTGCTCACTTCAGATCTGACTGTCATGTTTTTCTGTATGTAGCAAAAAGTGGTACGTTACTTCCCAACTGAACGAGGTCAGCAGCTCGCCCAGGGGCCAATCACCCTCACTCTGACCACTCAGAAGACCACCCCAACTCATGTGGAGCGCATGATTGGGCTGCAATACCGTGACCAGAGTCTCAGACGCACTGTCATCCACCTACAGTTCACCTCCTGGCCTGAGCTGTGAGACATCACGCAATGCCCACAATCTAAAATACAAGGCCAACTAAAAATTGTTCGTTTTTTTCTCAGTCCATCTTCACAACCTTACTGTCGCTCTCTTTCTCTCTTCGTGAACAGAGGTCTCCCTGAAAGTAAAAGCAGCCTTATTCACTTTATTCAGGAAGTTCATGGACATTATCTACATCAGCGCCCATTACATACACCTGTTGTGGTCCACTGCAGGTAGTGCAATTTAAAATGAGGATTTAAACGTTACATTAAAGATAATCCGTGATGATGTGGAAGACTCGTATATGATGTATTTAGCGTGAATGTTTCCATTCCCTTTCTATTTCTCTCAGCTCTGGTGTAGGACGTACAGGCGCCTTCTGCCTGCTGTATGCTGCCCTGCAAGAGCTGGAGGCTGGAAATGGTATACCTGAGCTGACCACACTAGTGAGGAAGATGAGGCAGCAAAGGAAGAACATGCTACAAGAAAAGGTTGGTGTATGATTGAGCAGAAAAGCAAGAGTTTAGATAAGGTAGAGTTGAATAGGAAATGATTTTACATGATAGAACTTAACGGAAGGTATCTGATGCAAACATCTTTGCTGTGTCCACAGCTCCACCTAAAGTTCTGCTATGAGGCTGTCTTGAAACATGCAGAACAGGTGCTACAGCGCCATGGCATCACCATTGCCCCCTGCAGCAAGACAACAAACAGCACAGCAGTCAAAGTGAGCTTCTTCACTCATTCTCTCATTTCCATTTGGACTTAAAAGTTTTTAGTCTCTGATCATTTGTGATCCCGTCTTTCTGCCTGTTTTTCCAGCCTTACTCTCGGCAGGAGTCCCAGGACATTGTTCTGGGAGGGGACATGCCTATAAGTTCCATCCAGGCCACCATAGCTAAGCTCAGCATACGTGCCCCGAGTGTTGAGTCAGAGCAAGATCCAAACCAGGACCAGATCCCCCCAGCCCCAGCTGTGCTGCAGCCCAGTGAAGAGTTGGAGCCTGCTGCCGTACAAACGCCTCCACATGAGCTCCCTCACACTGAGCCACTGCCAGCTTCTCTCAGTCCTCCTCTCTCCAACACTTCTTCACCTGACAAAACACACTCTCCATCGCCACCCAGTGGTCAAGGAAATGGATTTGATGTGCCAACACCTACGTCATCCGCCTCTGATCACCAACCTGGATCAGGTTCAGCTCCTCCCACCACCACCTCTCCTCGTTCATCGTCTCTGGATCTTTTGGCATCCCTGACTCCTGAGGCTTTCACGCTTGACAACACCTGCCGCGGGAAGCAGCGTATCAGCAAGCAGAGCTTCCTCCAGCCTCAGGAGGGTCAGGGCCTGCAAGGCCCACCTCAAAGTGATGACCCGCTCAGCAGCTTAGACCCTCTCTGGACTCTCAATAAGACATGACACTGCACATTAAATGAGCTCCTCTATGCTCCTACTGCTCTTGCTTCTATTCCATCGTGTGTCTCGCCAGGGAAATACCCTCTCTTCTTGGCTGCTCCAAAGCCCTTCCTTCTTGGCCCCTGATGGTGGCCCGTGCCTGAGGGACCACATCACTGTGCGTCTGTCTGTCCATTTACGGTTTTAGTCTGTTTACACTGCTCTTGTTCAGCACTGCCCCTTCCAATTCCAGCCTTTATTCTTTATCTTCAGTCTGGTCCTTTATTCAGAATGCATGCACTTCTATTCTGATGGTGTGTCTTACAACATTTACCCTTCCTGGCCAGGTATGTTCATTTCTGCTCAAAAATGCTTACGTTACTTGAAACAGAGAGGTGAGGAAAAAGAAAGGAAAAGAAAAAAAAAAGAAAACGTGCAGTTTGTCTCACCACAAAATGGTAGTAATTTAGAGGGGCACTTGATGCTCTGAGCTCCTACCTGGTCTTATTATATTTTGCTGCTTGCAGTGCAACTTGTCTGTTATGAAGATAAGTGTCTACACGTGTATTACAAGCTATCAAGACCTGCAGTTTTATGTATCTAGGGCCAAATCATAGAAGGTAATTAATTGAGGAGCTGAGCTGAAATACATTGTATTCACTTTGATATTGCTTTTACACTTGCGTTTCAGAATCTGCAGTTCTAAAATCGCAGAGCATTCTAACAGAGTTGATTCTTTCTTGCCTTTCTTTTAACATTGTAAATATATCTATCTTAATTAAAATCAACATCTTGAAGACCCATGTTCCTGATGTGTGCGTATGGGAAACAGACTGCAAATGATCTAAAAATTAAAAAAATTCTCTATGAAGAGCCCATTGTAAAAAGCAGAGAACAAGAACTCCACACTCAAACTGAAGACCCCTGCAGGCCTCCCATGAGGGGTGCCCTAGGCTACAAAGTAATTAATAATCTCTGGGTCTGTATTTTGTACATAAGGAGAGAGCACAAAATGTTAAAGGTATCAAAGCCTTTTTATTTGCAAATTAGTATAAAGTTGTATTCCTGTGTTAAAAATAGTACAGAGCATTAGATACATACATCCTCTACAGTTTTGCTTACACTGTGTATTAATGGGATGAAGGAGGAAAAGGCAGAGTAGGCCCAAATCTAACAATATTTACACCCAGTCTGTCTCTGCCTCCCTCCTCCAACATCTGCAGTGCAACCCCGTCCCCATCTCACTACACTGAAACGGCCTCCTCCTTGAGTTTCCTTCACTTCAGTTTGAAAATGTTAAAAATGTTTTAACAGATTAATATTGGTAAAAAATGACATTACCACCACTCTGCATGCTTCCAATGATGCCGTTACAGGTGTAAGATACTGAAGGAAAGGAGAAGAGGTAGGCCATTTACCGGTACTAAAGTGGGGCTCGTCAATAATCCCATCTAGATTATGCAGTGCAACTTGTATATATCTATTCAAATATGCAGCACAGTCATCTCTGATTAGTTCAAGGTGTCATCTGAGAGTGAAGAATGTATCAGTGTTAAATTGGCTGAGGGTACGAGGGGTTCCTCTACAACCTGCAAGTGCAAGAATTCACGGATTTAGAGGAAGCCAGACAATATGAAAAATAATCATGACAAATTGAACAGCACTTTAGTGTGGTCCAAGGTAAAAAAAAAAAAAAAAATCCCATTAACAGTACTTGCCTCCTAAGAGCAGTCTGGACAAGCCCATGAACAGACAATGTTCATGCTAAAAGAGACCCAACATTGTGTTTGGAAAGTCTGAGTTTCTGTGCTCAACATCCTGCATACTCAATGTGGTCCCCCATAATATCGTTAGAGATACACATTAAAATGCTTCCTGCATCTTACCAATTCATTCCTCATGAGATTATGGGTCATAACAGAACTGTTCCCTGATAAATCTGGTTCTTTTTTTTGAACAATCTCATCTTAAATTGCTCAGATGTGCATAATGCTGTGGTACATGAATTAAATTAATAAAAATGTTAAATGTCAAAAGGTGGCATTAGGATCAGTGTTGGAAAAAAAACACTGATTTTCATAAACTCAACCGGAAAGACAGCAGTTAAATTGGGGGCCTCCAACCCAAAAAAAAAAAACAAAAATTCAATTCACATTTTATAAACCAAAAACAACTATGGGTTGGACAACTAAAGCTAAGAAAACAACACAAATATATTTTGCCTAATAATCCATTTCTTCAACAGCTTCTCCATGAAATTCAAAAGCTTTTCTTGTCTACTATTTACATCCGTAAAGCAAAGCAAATAAGTTAATCATTTCCATTTGCCGTGTGCGTTTCTACTCATTACAGTGTGAGTAATGTATAATCCATCAAAACCAGTCCTCCGAATATCCCACTGCATCTCTAAAGGTGCTTGAACGATGCTGAGTACTAACTGATGGTGGTAATATAAGGAATACCAGTATCTGTCCATAGACAATTTTAGTGTTAAAATATTTGCATATGCCATATGCATATCATCTTTTACTCCTGTCATCTTGTGAAGCATACGTGTGTGTGTGTGTGTGTGTGTGTGTGTGTGGAAGAGATGTGTGTAATGTGTATCTCCAGGCCTGGCAGCAGTAGTACATTCTCCCAGTGTTGCTGTGCTCAGGAGGCTTTTGGCAGGTGGGTGTGGTTACTACTTCAGCATTACAAACCCCCATGACATCTAACAAATCCACAGTTGTCTGTAGAAAGACAGCCAAATAAACTGTTTGCGTGTGAGATCAGGACAGATCTGAGGGCAGTCGTTTAGAGACGCGATATGTAGAGCGTTGGTGTATACAGCATGGGGCCAGATGACTCCACATAAACAACAGAGACTGTTGGATCTGTGACTGAGGGAAAACATTGTATATTCATTTGAAATGGAAAAACTGGTGAAATGACAAATATGAACACCTTAAACCAGCCATGACTTTATATGAAATAATGCACTCTGTAGCCACTCTGAGTCCAGGCTAAGAAGAGACGGGGCTTAAATGATCAGTCTTCACTGTGGATCTGTGTGGGTCGCACATGCCTCTCTATTACGGTCTGTTTCAGCAGGCACGACCGGCCTACCGAAACTCAGGACAACACGGCAGTACTGCTACTGCGATGTGAAAAGCTGTAATCTGTTCTTACCAAGACTTTCTAAATATAAATAATAATAAAAAAAAAAATCCACAGACAGAAAAAGAAAGACTTAATTCTATATGATAGAAATGTATCCACCACAGTCCACAATCACATTCTAGTCTGTCCCAAAGAGCCTCCAGAGCACATCGACTGAACTGGGGAGGGTGTGGGTTGGAGCACTAAAGGAAAAATGGTCATTACATAGGGCTGTGTGTGCGTCCGAGTTACCCTGAAACCCCCCCCCCCCCCCCCCCCCCCCCCACCCGCTCTCTCTCCCTAACACCTCCCCCATGAACAATGAGCCACAATGAAAGAGATGTTACTTATTGGGAGTGAGTCTCTCACCTCTGTCGAATTTCCTTTCCAAGGAAGGAAAAACAAACAAAAATAACACTAAACAAACACACACACACACACAAATCTGACCTTATCATGTTGTTAATGTTTCCTTTAGTAAAAGCTTACTTTTTATATTAAAATTTATGACAACGTCTCCACGTGAAATTATCATTTAAGAGCCAAGTTTAGCATTTCCATACAAATTATGCTATTCAGAATTTCTCTCTAATAAATAAGATTCAAACATTATAAAATAGCCCGTCCCCGGGAGGCTCCAATGATTACAGCATTCTTCTCACACACACACTCTCATTCACACACTCAGACTCAAAACACATTTTAATATTATTGTCAGCAGTATTTTCTGTTTTGTTTTGTTTTTTCATCAAAATTACCCCCCCCCCAAACAACTCTCTACTTTTCATTTTTCCACCCATACCCCCTTAACCACCCTTCCCACACACAGACACAACACACTCCTCCCCATCACATTCAAACTGGTGCTAGCAACTGCTATACTGGGGCCAAACCTCCTTAGCCTCTCTGGCTTGCTATTGGCATTTAAATGGAAAGGCAGGCCAGATAGGCTAGAAGTCCCCGTCAGCAGATTTGAATCCACAATCATGAGACTCTCCAAACAGAAAAAGAAAAGTCTAAACATTCTGCTCAGTTATATATTCTACCAAAAATATAAAATGTTCTGAATGAAGGTCCAAAAAGGCCTGTAAAAAAAAAAACAAAACAAAAAAACAAAAAAAACCCCCACATGAATAAGAGCACAGAGGCAGCCATCTTGCCCACAGACAGCTACTCTGTAGACATGTTACTCAAGTCTGTGCTCCGACTCCCATCTGTCCAAACAGGAATATTCAGCACTACAGATACAAGGCCTATTCCCCCCCCGTTCGATGAAACAATGCAGCATCGGGAGGGAAAGGACCGGCAAAAAAGAAAGAAAAAAAAAAAAAAAAAAAAGAAGAGAGAAGCAGCCAGTCACATCTGTAAGAAAAGGTTAACCTGTGACATCACAGGTCAGGGAAAGACAGAAGAGCTTCAGTGCATCCGAGCTGGCCATGCCGTGCCGTTCCCTGGGAGAGAGAGAGAGACGAGAGTCTGTGGGCCGCTGGCGGGCTCAGTCCAGCTTCTCCAGCACAGAGGGCACATAGACCAGGCTGAGTTCGCTACCAAAGTCACACACGATGGCGGCGTTGTCTAGCACCAGGAGCTGTCGCACACCCTGGCCCTCGCTGTTCTGGCCCAGGTATACAGTCTGAAGCAGGTCCCCAAAGTTCAAATCCCAGAAAGACACACAGCCCTGACCCCCCGTCACCAGTAAACTCTCAGAAATCACACCCAGACTCGCCCCGCAGCCCACCTCCTGAGAGCGAGAGACATAGAGAGAGAGAGAGAGAGAGAGAATAAAAGAGAGGGAGAGAGAGAGCAAGAGAGTGAGAGGGAGAGATTTATAACAAATCAGCACGAGCGACATCTTATATCACTTTCTATATTCAAGTCTGAAGTACTAATATGCAAGAAAACACGCATCCCATGTACTGACCTGCTGTATGGAGTAGAGTTTAATTCCTGTGCACCGGTCCCAGATGCAAATGAGGTCATCCAACCCGCTGCTGATGACACAGGAAGTGGTGCAAACTAGCGAGGTGACATCACCACGGTGACCGTATACGTGGCTGACCCGGCTTCCTGTCAGCACGTCCCACAGACAGATCGCCCCGTCCTGCCCCCCGCTGGCCAGAACCATGGTCTATAACACATCAGAGAAGCCACACCTGAGCATATCTCAGTCCATCAGCACTGCACTGTAACAGAGGGTAGTGACATAGTGCCATTAGACAGACCTGGTCTATGTAAATGGCAGTGATGCCTCCTGAGTGACCCTGTAATGTGAAGAGACAGCACGAGTCTTCCAGACGATACACCTGTGACACAGAGAGAGAGAGAAAAAGAGGCATCTCAGCTGGTGGCTCTGACTGCGTGTGTGTGTGTTAAAGAGCGTGATCCTAAATATGTGACGTGTAAAATGCGTGATTAGTGTGGCTGCCTGGAAACTGTGAAGTGCAGGAAGGAGAGTGAATGATGTTTATGGCTATGCGGCTCTTACTCTGACAGTGTGGTCTTGGCTGCCTGTGACCACTCTGCCTGCTGCTGCTTTGAGCACAGTGATGGGTTTCTGATGGGCACACTGTACAGAGCGTGTCAGCTGGCAGCTGATCACATCCTCGCTGCTGTAGCAGGGGGAGGGAGGCAAACTTCCCCTGCCAGGAGGGCCTGCAACACAGTATCACGTGAGATAGTGAGTTAAAAAAAAAACAAAAAACACCAAACTAAGGTCTGCTAATTTAAAACAGCGGCGCTCACAACTGCAGACACATCTGATCTCTCATATAGAACAAGGGGCTGAATGTAGACAGAGCCCATTTCTAGCACAGAACATATAAAGTTGGTTGGTTTGAGTGTCCTGTGGTAGGAATGGACTGTGGCTATTGAGGCATCCGCAGTCAAACCACAACGACTATACCATCTCCCGTTCTGTGCTGAGAAATGCCAGACCTCGTTAGCGAAACAAAACTGTATCATTAATCACTCCATGTTCTAAGGCAGTTTCAACACAGATACACTGCCATTATGTCCAATGGCCAACCACTACAAAACTCCATTTGGTCCTCCAAGAGTATATATACTCTGGGTGATATATTTGATGCTAATGGCATGCGCTGATTCCAAGACATTAAATCTGCCTTCTCTCTCCCTAGCCAAACATTCTTCCTTTATTTATAAATTTGCTCCATACTGCAGACATGTAACATTCCTTTGGGTGCTCCTTTAGCTACTCATGCCTTAGTAAGTTATCTGTCAGTGGGTGGGAGGGTGGGATCATACATTTACAAGAAATGTATTTTTCCAGGTGCCTTTGAAAAGTTCCTGTATTTGCAGTATGGGAAAGAGAGCTGAAGTTGAGTATGGAGCCTGCATGGGAGAGAGTATGAGGCAATATACCTCTATATATACACCTTTTCTCATCAAGGAACCTCAGTCACCAGCTGATCCATTTCAAGGTTATTCAAATGGCTTATACAACTCCCTTCAAACGGTCCCAAATGAAACGTGCCAGCGATCCTAACTGTCATACATGCAACACTGGGGCGGCAGGCACAATGCCCCATATGTTTTGGGAGTGCCCCACTATCTCAAGATTCTGGCGTACTGTGGTCTACACTGTTATCAGATGCTCTGGACACTGACACCGTGGCTTCACCTTCCCTTTTTCTCCTTAAGGACGACTCTCTCCTGCAGCTCCCGGTCTCTCAGCACACACTACTCCTTACAGCAGCAAAAAAAGTTATACTGCAGTTGTGGTTTACAACTGCTTCACCTTCATTTAATATATGGACTCCTAATATGATCTCTATTACGACTCAGGAGAGGTCACATGCAAGATTACATGGAGCAAAGTCTAAAGCTATTGATGCTTGGATGTCTTATTAGTCTTATGCGAACATTTTTATAATCCTTTCTGATAGCATTATTACTACCTCCATATTTTGACTACATTTTTTTCTTGTGCAGTATGTACGTGCATATTTGCAACATGTATTTACGGATATTCTTTGTACATTTTCCTTTAACCTGAACCTGTACACTGACAGTATCTTTGTCTTTGATGAGTGGTTTCATTCCCTGGGTCGCTCGCTGTGTTTGCTAATAAAAAGTTGTTTACAAAAGAAAAAGGAACAGACTGTGGTCACAGTCTGTTACACTCACCACGGTACTGCAGCAGACCGAGAGGCTTATTGATGTCCACTGTGAAGAAATCCAGGGAGCCGTTCAAACGAGCTGCAACAATCCTGCAGAACAGAAGACGATTGTCAGACAGAGCCACTGTGTTTGCTGTGCCTCTTTAGACTGGATTTTGTGTATGGTTTGAGGCGGTCTGTAAATGTCACCTGTTGTTGAGGAAAGCCAGAGCTGTAATGCCTGAGGATCCATCTTCATTACTGCATCGCAAAGAGCCTTCCACTGCATCCCATAACTATAATACACACACGCGCACACACACGCACAGAGAGAGAGAGAGAGAGAAAACTCTTAATCTCTTCCTTTCCTTCAGGTTCCTCTGTTATCCATATATTTGTTGTTGCACTTTTTTTTTTTTTTTTCCTTCACAGCATTTCTCACCTCCAGTTTGCCGCTGCTTCTGCCCGCGGCGATCAGGTTGCCCCTCAGCTCCATGGCCCACACTGAGCTGTCCCAGTCAGAGGGACCAGGCAAGGGCCTTTCGGGGGGCAGGACGGGCTGGTCGCCCAGGCTGCGGCGCCTTTGCTGGGACGCTGGTGGTGAGGGAGGGAAGGGAAGTGGTGGGGAGGCCTCATGCTCCTGGTACGCCTTCTCCACGAGCCCCCCGAAATCAAAGCCAGAGCCGGGCTGCGTCTGGGAAGGAGGCTGTTCACCAAAATTAGTGTCAATGAGGGGCGTGAGGTCAGGCTGATCCCCAAACAGAGTGGGGCGGGTGGGTGTGGCTCTCCTTCTCAGCGGGTATACCTCGCCATCTGCCATGCCCGCGCCCAACCCGGCATCCTGGCCATCAGATCCAAGCAAGTAGTCTGCATCACACACTCCCGCAAGATCCCAACCGTCACGATGCTCCCATCCACTGCTGCTACTGCTCCTGCGCAAACTGGACAGACAAAAGAGAGGTACAGAGGTCAGGTACTGAGTGACACAATTCAGTTACTGCTGTTTCATTTCAGAAAACGTCTTCATCATTTCAGATCGTGGCGTGACATGACAGAGTGCCCGGGAGCACGCGTGCTCATCCGGATAACCGGATAATGACTAAAATCAAAAGTGGCTTTCAAAGTTAACTGTACAAAAGCACTGCACTCTGAGCAACTTCTGAGATCAAAAAGGTTCAAGAACACGCTTTACACAGTTCAAAGGTGTGATATCATATCTGAATAAGATGTCATTCAAAAGACCACTCAAAATCACACTATGAAACCACATACACCAGCTCTTTGAGCTTCTGCGTGTTTCTTACCCATGGTTTGGTATGACAGTGAGACAGTCTCCCGTCTGGGCATCCCACACACGAATCTGACCAGCTAAACAGCAGCTGGCCAACAGCATGCCGTCGCTTGCAAGACACTCAATGTCCTGATGATAGAGGAAAAACAAAATCATACATTTCATCCACCCTGATGGTCCAGTTTGAATCATTTCATGCTTATACCATATATGACCTTGTGTAAGGCTGCCCTACCATGCTGTGTCCGCGTAGCAGCAGAGGAGAGATCTCACTGACAGGGGGGGAATAGCCATAGTCATCACAGGGCAGGTCTCCACGGCGACGGCGTCCGTGCTGCACTCCATTCTGTCCATAGTTACGGGGGCAGAGTACTCTGTATAGACAAAAGAGCAGAAGCACAAGGAGAACTCCTGCAGCTAAGCCCAGGGCAGCAACCCTAGAGAGAAAGAAAGAGAGAGAGAGAGAGAGAGAGAGAGAGAGTCAAAAAGTGTTTGTGTTATCTTCATTAAGACATAATAAAGTAATTAAGTTTTTACTAAATGGATTTGTGTGAATAATCAACTTGGTCATTAGAATGCTGTCTCTGTACTGACAATGTTCACAATGCAAATTTCTGCATTATCGCCCTCTAGCAGTGAGCATGAGGAACTGTAGTTGCTAGGTTCCATAATGTGATACTTGTTACACCAGTGAAACAGGTTATTTTTGAAAGACCAGTCCATCCACTGAAAGTTATGGTGACCCAAAGATAGTACGTGCTTAAACTGATACTGTCCAAAGGTGGTTACTCAAGTGAAAATTCATATGACATACAATCTTCCATTCTCACATACAATGGCCCACAAAACCCACTGTAATTTTTACTAAACACACATATATATTGGTGCCTACATTTTCTTTTTGTTAACTGAACAGTGCTTTCCCCTCCCTCAATACGGCTGAAGTGACCTTGAGCAAGGCACTTAACCCCCAAATGCTCCCCGGGTGCTGCGGCTCCCCACTGCTCCAGTGTGTGTGTGTGTGTGTGTGTGTGTGTGTGTGTGCATTCACTGCTCTCTCAGACGGCTTAAAATGCAAAGTCAAATGTCCCCGTTGTGAGACTAATAAACTGCAGTACTGCAAAGGAGCACTTGAGACATTTCATGATGAAACAAACAACTCGACTTCAAATCTGGGCAGAGTCCCAGTGGGAGTATGTGATTACACCAAGAGTGGATGGAAGAACTGAAGAGCTATTCCTCTCTACGTTGCTCAATTTTTCATTATCTCTGTTTCATAAATACCTAGAGTATGAGGGTTAGAATGACAAAGCAGGTTCTTTGTTTCGGTGTGTCAGGCAGAGCCATTCCCAGAGTGACTCAGAAGCGCATGTGGGATTTATGTACACATTGCATCACTCAGAAACACACCAAGGTTCCACAAACGTTCCATGAATTCAGTCAAATTCTCAGCACGGGAAGCAGTCATTCCACGAAACGACTCATTCAGTTTGAGTGTGTGGTTTTATTTGTTTGTTTGTTTTTTTCTTGAGGCATTAATTTCTATACTAGTGTAACGGTTAAATAACATTCGCTTAAGGGCGATTCAATGTGCAGGTGAAGTCAAGTGTGTTGTGACTGTGTGTGTTGAAGGTGAGAGAAAGGACCCACTTATAAAGAGTGAGGTCCGTCTGCAGGTCGGTGGTCTTGGGGCTGGGGGGTGGCGGGTGGCGCGGGTCCTGTGGGTGACGTGTTTCGATGGCCTCTTGTGGGCTCAGGTGAAGACTGACTGGGATTACAGGCAAAATGCTGATATACCTGTGGATGTGAGAGGTCAGTCTGTCACTGTCACAACATTCAGCACACCGCTAGACTGAGAGTCTAACACGAGTGCATCAGATATTGGTGAACACGTCGTTGCTGAGCGACTGACCTCTTTGCCAAGGTGATGTTGTAGTAGCTGAAGAGAGACGGCCAGTGGCGGAAGGATAGCTGTCTCCAGCCCTCCTCGTCCTCTGGTCCCCAGCTGATCTGTGGGCCCGCGGTGGTGGCCAAGCCCGGCCGTGGAGCCCCGTAACCCTGAGACTGATTTTCGGGTAAGGGGGTGGGTTCAGGAGCAGGGAGGACGCTCAGCGTGCTGGTCGGATCACCACCAGGAAATACGGGAGCCACGCCCAGGTGAGGAGGAAGCCCCGCATCTCCCAAAGGGCTCTGTTCTGACACCTGGGCAGCCAGGTAAGTTCTTAAACCGGCAGGGTCCGTATAGACAAGGATTCCAATCCAGATCACCGTTCCTGCCTGCGAGTAAAAACACACATATATGAACATTCATTACATCCATTCAGCAAAGACGAAGAAATATGAATGAAGAGTTACATACATGGCGGTAAACTAGATGTGTGTGTGTGCGTTCTTACCATGATGATGCGCTGAGCCAAGCGAGTCCGGGCTAAAAAATACACCACCCTGAGTCTCTTCGGCAAGCGCAGGTTACGGAACGCCGGGGCCTGGAGGGTGATGGTGTGGGGAGAGGGCCGAGGAGGTGGAGGAGTTTCCCTCGGACGCAGAGGGCCCGGCTTCGGTGGCGGCATGCCTGCTTCGGCTGGAAGACGTCTGTTCAGATCGGCCAGCTGTGTGTGTGAATGTGTGCATGCGTGTGTGTGTGTTTGTGAGGGGGAGGGGGGGGGTTCAAAGGGTTGGTATGAAACTGCCGTATAACACAGTAAAGTAAAAACTAAACTAAGAAACGAATTTTTGCAAGTGGTCTTCGCCTGTTACTCACCTCCATCCGGCGAATGTCGATTGAGAGCACTGTAGTGAAGAAGAACATCTGGAGGAAGAAGTCTGACACAAGGCCCACCACAGCAAACAGACAGAACTCCTGAAACACACACACATACACACAAACACATACACAAGTAGGGTATGACTTTGGCACAGATCTTGATAACAGGTGTTATTACACACTGAGTCATTCACTACTGTATCTGAAAGTTTATAGGTACCTGGATGGCAGGAACTAAGGTGAAGTATCCGATTAAAATGATAACAAGCTCAGTAGCCATGTTCTTCATGATAGACCAGCTCTCACTGCTAAGGCCTACAGAGAGAGAGAGAGACCAACAGTTTACACCCGGCCAGAAAGAGCAGAAAAGTAAGCAGATGAGTGCATAGAGACCAGTCTAATGTTTATACCCTGGGCAATACGCAGCTTCACCTCCAGGTCGACGGGTGTGGAGACCACAGACTTGGTGAGGACCAGCACATTCTCTAAGCCAATTACCACCACTAGGTAGGGAAAGATCTCTCTGCATGGCAACAGAACAGAATATATAAAAGGTCATTCCAAACAAACAAAGTCATTAAGGAAGAAAAGAATCATATTATTTCATAAACGACAGATATATATCAGCTAGATAAAGCAGCAGGAAAAGGCTATCAAATTAAACATGAGATGTTCCAGGGCACAAGGTTAGTGGGTTAAAGTCAAATGAGGGACTGAACTGGGTCATTGTCAAATAGTTGATTACAAAAAAGTGACAACACAGTTTTACTGGGGTTGTGGTATACAAGATAATCACTTTCAAAGCACGTCTTATGTAGGTGGGAGCATGCTGACTGTTGTAACCCCACGTGACACATCAGCGCCTCAGCCAAGAACAGAGTAGGTAGATGGTGTGAGGTCACCCCACTGCATCTGTACTCTACACTTCACAATCTGATTGGGCCAAGGGTTTTTTTAAGCCCCGCCTACTCAGACCCACAGCACAAGGGGAATCCCCCTCAACCCTCTCCAGGACCAGACTTATCAGCTAGTGACATCATCAAGTCGAGTTACTCATCAACCTGTTTCTCAAATCAAACATTACATGAGTCCACACTGATACTGATGCCCTCTGTCTGACCCCACATAGAAAATATTAGTTTGGGAAAACAGTCTGAAAAGTTTGTGCATTGTGAGTGTGTGCTTTGGTTAAGAAATCAAGAGTTCTTACCCTCCATTGAGTGTGGGCGTCAGGCCAAAGAGTGTGCAAAGCCCTACAGACATTAGAAGAGAGCTGAGAACCGTTACCACAGCAGCCAAGGCCAAACCCCATTTAGATTTCACCATGTCAATCTTTCCTGCAAGATCAAAAAAAAAAGAAAGGACAGAGAGGAGGAGAGACTGAACGATCATAATATTTTGGCGAAGAAAACACAGTACAAGTAGTTGAATCACACAAATGCTTTAGGGTAGTCACGGTTGTTCCTTTGGAATAACAAATTCCGAGAACTATGAAGCAAAACAAATTATAGGAACACGTATGGAAGCCTGAACAAGTCCGTTCAATGTTCTGTAGTCAGAGTATGCCACACAAAGGTGAGTCTTATCAGCGTGAATTCTTCTGGCCGAATGTACTGTTCTGGGGATAATCCTATGGCCAGACTAGAACAGCCTTGGCGTCAGCTCAGTCGTACCCTGAGCAGCCTCTCTAATCCGAGTGCTTTCTGCTGCCAGCCACTGCCCTTGTCTTGAGGGTATTTGGCATCAGTGCCACCCTTAACACAAACCATGTCATAACACTAACACAGAGAGGTGGCAACTGAAGTGGAAACATAATGGCATTACCTCACTATCAGGCACGGAGAGAAGAGAAAGAGACAGAGAAAGAGAGAGAGAGAGCGAGAGAGAGAATTCATTCACAGGTTCATAGGAGTGGACATGTGGCTAGCTAAAACAGCAGGCATGCATGGGAGAGGGAATGGGAAACAAAAGAGAGAGAAGGGGGGGGCGGGGTTTCCGTACGGGTGGAGAAGTAGATGTAGGCGAACAGGATGATGTAGGTGGTGACCAATGGAATGAGCTCGGCGATGCCAATCTCTTCTTTGAAGTGGACATGGACCATGTGGTCTTCCCGCAGGCTGCAGTTCACTGAGGGGTGAAGCTGCTTTAGTCGAGTCCGTAGGCTGCCCAGGAACCTGCAGGAGCACAACGAACCAACACACACTTACCTCACTTCAACAGAATAGCAGAACTGTCTTATACAAAAAAAAAAAAAAAAATCATCTTTGCACTCTCTCCTTAAAAATACACTGACATGCAGACATACGGCACAAAAAAAAAAACAGAGTTTCTACAACACGAGGAACACTGGCTGACCTGGCGTCATAGCCGCTGAGTGCGATGGTGATCGTGTAGGTGACCACTCGCTTCCTGTTGTACAAACTCACTCCTGTGTGTTTTCCCGGGACACCAAAGAGCAGGTCTAAAAAGACATGGATACACATACAGTTATCACAGCATATAAATGAAGACATCATAGATAAAAATAAACACATAACAAGACGTCCCTCAGCAAAATGAATAAATGCTCTAGGACTTTTCTGTGTTTCTGCATCTGCCTGTCGCACCTCTTAATGTGGCTGAAGTGTGGAGGCCTTTGGGTTCGTGCTGTTGGATGGTTTTCAGGAGGTCTGGATCAGAGTCAAACAAATCCCGCCGATTCTGCCAATAGTTGCCTGGAGAAATCAGCAGGCAGCCGTGCTCAGGAAGTACCGCCTGCATGCGTCGTAACCCTGGCAACAGGTCTGTCACCTGTAGGCAGAGTGCCTCCAAGCTTCTGACACCAGAATTATATGTGTAAAAGTGTGAAAAGGTGATAGAAAACAAGTGTGAAAGAAAAAGAAGAAAAATGCATGACATTAATAAAAGGTCAAAAGATGGAGACTATAAGAGAACAAAGCAATAACAGTAAGACATGAAACTTTATCAGAAGGCACGTTTTCTACCACCCTGGAGCAGATAGGGTACCTGTCTGTGTAAACGTGGTTGCGGATCTCTTCCAGAAGGTTGAAGACTCTACCCAGAGGAGAACGGAATGCATCTACAGGGACGAGGGTGTTGTCCCAGGGGGAGACAGCTGCCTTTACCAGTACCTGCTGGATGTAGGCCACCGGAGGCCCTCGGTACTGCCAAGTGAAGGTGTTAGAGTGGAGAGTATATTACTGAGTGCAAACTGTACATTTTGGTGTACTGTAGTACAAAGGGACAGTTTTTGAGTGTGTATGTGTGTGTGAGTGAGTGATTCTCTTCAGTGTGTGTGTGTATAGAGCCACCTTACCCATTCCGGGCGTTCACCGAGGTCCCCCTGAGGCTCATGGGACGGGATGGAGTAGTCCCGAACACTCGTGGTAAACTCCACAGGACCGGTTCCAGGGAGAGGCAGCTTCAGCAGAGGGTAACTGTCAGAGGTGAAAGAGAGGTCAGCGAATGATTCAGTACAGACCAATAAAGTCATATCATCATATACCATTCTATCAGAGGTACATGCTCTGTCTCCCTCCTCATCACGTGACTCTTACATCAATGAGTAGACTTTATCATCTGCCTTTACCGTGACTGTGTGTCTGCAGACGGAGTAATACATGAAAACAACAAAAGAGAAAGGTCAGAAGGACCACGCATGGTTTTTACAGGTTAAACATTAACAGGCAGTGTCTAGTACGTTCTGCTAAGATGAAAGGAGCTGATTAAAGTCAGTCCTCTGATGACCACCTCGTACATCTCTACTGATCTTCCTGTGCCCCGCTGACAAATTTACCACACTGTTTTAAGAGACAGGCAGTCATATCATGTCATTTTGCATATGCAAAAACCACTGTAATGCAGTAATCTATAAATATACTATAGGAGACAGCAATATCGCGCCAGCACTGTCCTCTCTGCACATAAATTGTGAGAGCTAAGCTTTGGACAAAAGATTAAGGTAGCGTGAATCTAAAAGAACAGATGAATCCTATAAGCTTGAAGATAAACTTACATACAAAAAAAAAAAAAACCCTGATGGGGTTTGTTATTATAATGTGTTATGTGTTATTATAAAACTGCATCCACATCGTTCAGATTGTACTTAAGATAAGGAGTAGGAAGTTTGCAGTTGCGTGTAAAAACGCTGAAGTGTCTCTTTTTTGCAGAAGAAGACTCGGTTTACCGACTAACGACAATCCACCCCTGAGCCCACGGCGAGAACAGAACTCTGATAACTGGACCTCTAACAGGCTGATGCTTCGTTAGAAAAGGAAAAAAAAACACAACTGCTTCAGAGAGTTGCTGGGTTTTTGTTTGCTTGACAGTCGGGTGTCTCGAACACACACAGAGCTGAACTGCAGATGGTCGGCCTTCCCTCTCCTGGACCCTGACTTAACAAAGGGCTCATCTGCCTATTGTATTTCAAAAATGTGAACCACCCAGCTATGCCTACAGTTAAAGAAGAAGGGGGGGGGGGGGGGGGGGGGGGGGGGGGGGGGGGGGGGGGACAACATAACCCTGTTAGAGAACAGATGAAAGCGCGTGATCGGGTCTGTAGTCGTCGTAACAAGATTACCTCCCCGTCAGAAATTCACAAGCGCTTTTACGCTATTCGTAATACTAGATCAGTTCACAAGGCGGAAATGATCCTCTCTGACAACTTCTGCAAAATGTAGCCTATTGATGAAGCAGTGGAAGACTGATACAGAAAAAGACATAGACCATATTTTCAGTTTCTCTGAGTAATTCTTGGTGTTGGCACAAGGTTGAATAGGGAGTTTTTCGCTCTACGGAATCTAAATGACTAAAGTGTCCCCTTAGATTTGACTAAGGTCACTGTACCTTCACAAAGCCTTGTTCTGTTCCTCCACAGAGGCCTTCCTCCAGGCCAGAGCAAAGACACTGGGCTTTTCTCTGGGGTCTGCTTTCTCACACTCCTTCTTTTCTACTTGGATTTGTCTTTTAACTGTGCTCCAGGATTTTAATTCACTTTTTGCTGACAGGGACAAGAAAGAATCGGGCTCCCTCTGGCAGGGTGAAAGCGCTTTCTCCCCCTCGCGAACAGAGCCCTCTTAAATTTTGCTATTGTTTCGGCCGATTTGATAGAGGCGCGCTTGTCCTGAGCTTCACGACGACGGTCTGATCCAGTCGTGTCAGGACGTCACAGCACAGTTACAGATTTGTTTCTAACCTCCGTCATTCTTTCTCTCCTTCTCCCTCTTCCGTCAACGTCTACGTTAAAGTCACGGTTTAACACGAGAGGAAAGGCACTCAAGACACGCTCACCCTATAGCGATCCAATGCGCGTTAGCCTTAAACGGAACCAAGCGTATGCAGAGGAGGTGAAACAGAGAAAGGGAGACACTCACCAGCAGGTCAGGATGCTGGCTGAGGTGAAGAGGATGATGGGGACCGGGTAGGAGGCGCACAGCAGGCCGTGCTGGTAGAAGGCGGCCGAGATGTTCTGCCGAAGCCGCTCTCTCACCGTCATCCTGTGAGGAGGGGTCAGCTGGCTGCCATTGGAGTTCGCCTTGCGGCTGGGGTGGTGGCACCGGGGGGCATCCAGGGATCTGAGAGGGCAAACGGTCGTGAAATCATAACTCTGCATTCAGGCACAAAGTGTGGGCAATACACAAATAAATAAATAAATAAATGGATCAAACATGAGAGACTAAGACTCTGTATTACACTTCACTTCAAAGCGAGAAGGATAAAAAAAAAGACTTCAAAAGGAGACAGCTACAAAGCAACATATGTAAAGTAGCAAACACAGACACAAACAAACTCTCTCAGTAAAAAAACATCCTCCTCTGTATCGCCTATGATTTTCTAAATCACTCTCTCAATCACCATTAGTCAGTATAAAGTCCAATTCACAAAGGTGTCAAATGAGAAGTGTTTGAACCAGGCTACCTAACCCTCTGAGGAGTCAATCCATCGTACCTCTGCATTCTCCATAACAGAGTCCATGGACTAGACTGTTCCCATGTCTACCTGACAGCCAGCGATTTCACTTATGGCTATGAAATGTTTCCAGGAGGGCAGGGTTTACGGAGGTTTACTGCCGGTCCTTAGCTTAAATAGAGCTCCTTTTGTCAATGGCCACTCTTGCGACTGCGCCGTTCTACCCAAGAAACATTCCTCAATGGAATTTACCTCCAGAGAGCCAAGCGCTCCCACATCTATATATAAACACTCTATAAACAAGACACACGCACACGGGCTTAGCGACAAAGCGTCGCAAACAAATAAAAACAAGCAAAGAACCGACCACAAGCAAAGCAAAGGAAAACAATACAGAAGCGCATATCACATACAACTTATTGTGGGATGAATATTTTCAAAACCTTCGAAACATAGCCTACCAGCTTCAAATGCTTTGTACTGGCTTTTCATTGAAAGAGATCAAAAATACAGTCACCAAAATGACTAGCATTCTTTTTCTTTTTTTTTATTCTTGAATATGCACAAACCCTGTCTAGCAAAAGCCTAAACACTTTTCTTCCTGCCAGCAAATCAGTAAGACGCAGACCTTCACTCAGTACAATGTATCTCTCTCTCTCTCTCCCTCTTCACCACACATGGGTTACATGAGGGTAGAGGAAGGCCAGATCTGGCAGGTGTTTGTTTCGGTCAGTGAGCTAATCCTAGATTAAGCCGATCAGAGTGGCACAAATGAGTCTTGATCAACTTTGCGCTTTCTCTCTTTCCTGTTCTCCCTCCCTTCCTAGAAGAAAACACCCATACTGTACACATGGACCGGTCAGAGTCTGCACATTCAGACCAATGCAAACACCAGAGAACAGTAGTATGCAAGTGGTCATTGATAAATAGCGTTCCTGAATTCCTGAGGGACTGTGGGAGAGCACTCCTGAAAACGATAAGCGAGCACGTGATTCCGCACGTACGCAACTGGAACAGCTTATAGAAGGGATCATAACCTAGCCTCTCATTACTCAGTGGAAAAAAAAAACAAACAAAACAAAACAATGTGTCTTTGTTGCACAGATCTAACTACTGAGTCAAGCAATCAATCTTGGCTTGAGCCGGAGCCATCGCTTCACAAATCAAAGATACAGCTCGACGTTCCATCATGTTCAAATGCCACAAATCTGGACCGACGACACAAGTAAAATATTTGAAATGACAGTCAATGAAAGAGTACTGAGCAAACAAATGAAATGGGCAAACAACAGCTTTTGAACAACGATGCATTTACAAATACAGCCACTGTATAAGGTGTGCATGGGTAAAAGATGTTTGTCAGAGTTGTGAAGTTAGAGAGGAGTGCAGGTCATCTAGGAGGAAAAGCAATAAGACCCCAGAGATGAGACACAGAATCAAATATCTGTGAAGTCTACAGCCCTTGCCAGTCACGTTGAGAAATATCTACCCTCAATGACATAGCAAAAAGGCCCAGACGGAAGCAAATCACACTGAAGTTACTTAATGAGTCAATCAATAATCAAATTACTGCTAAATATAATGTGTAAAGTAAAAGCAATTTATATTATAAAATTAAAATCAACAGTTTCTGTGAACATCAGTTTCATCACACACTGCTTACATCATCTGCACATACCAAACACTGCACAAAGACACAAGGAGGACATCAAAGTAGACATATACGTAAGTTAAAATAAACACAAATTCAAACACAGAGTAAACTCTACAATGAGAGTTCACTGAAATAAGCAATCTGTCCTCATACTGAAATGTTATGCAACAAATAAACACCACTTGCAGATCAAATACAACGGAGTCCTCTATTAATTCACCTTAGTAACCACAACCTCATAAAGAAAGACTACTTTCCTGGAGACAGTAAAAAATAATTCAACTACATACTGAAGACGACTGAACAAATACTTGTTGAGTTTATGTTTTAGAAACACTGTGGGGTCTTACAGACTTCGGGGAGGTGCAATACGCAGATGACTGATAACTCAGACTGACAAATGCACACTCAGTCACTTTCAACAAGTTCAAGGTCTCCGGTTACAAGAATAAAAATACGATTTCGTGTATAGTGCACCACGCTGCACTTGCGAGACGGCATTCAACTGCCGACAATATCAGGGACGGTGATGCAATCACACGGTAATATCAACAGCTTGGGTAGTAATGTTAGAACGTTGCAAGAAATAACCTAAACACTCACATGTTTGCACTGTGAAACGCAGCTCCGATTCAGAACTTTCATGCTTTCCTCATTCTATAACACTTTTCTTTTAGTTTGACCCTCTTACGATGTATTTTGTACAAGTAGGTTATCTGGTTATTGAGCTTATGAGACAGGCAGTTAGCTAACCCTCTGTTAGCTGACAGTACAACGCCTGAAGTACTTCAAAGGCACTTCCGAATAAATTCTGACTGGAGGTGACGGATACAGGCAAACTGTGTAAAATCTCACCAGAAAAGATCATCTAGCCACCTTTTTGACGTTACAAAGATTCATCATAGCACTACATCTTTTCCCGCTAATCCACAATGCGCTAACACTTAGACGGCGTCATGTTAGCTAACCAAAATGCAAAGCAGGCATAGCGTGGATTGGTTCTACAACAGACTCATTAAAATTATCTTTTTGCATTGATCCGACATCAGTTTTTCAATTTCCCTTTAAATTATTAAAGCTGAGACTTGGGTAGGCAAAACTGCTCCGAAATCAGCGTTAAATGACAACTTCTACCAGGAGCTCTTGCAGCAACAAGTTTCTTAGTTGGGTATTTAAAAGAGGCAGACATCGTTAGAGAACCGAGAGGGTTTTAAGTACACCAAATAACCAGCTAAATTACCGGATAGCCAGTGGCTCACATTCTCGCCTCTGTGTTTTAAGAACAGACTTTTCCATGACAGCTATTTACCTTCTTCAGCAGTTCTCTTAGGGTGGCATGCTATCTAGCTAACTATGCTATCGTACACTTTGACAACCGGTTAACCAGCTTTGCTAAAGTAGCTAACCACCACATTTCTTGTGAGCAAAAAGGTTTCTTTGCTGACCTGGCCACATAAACCTAGTATCCGCTCCTTCTCAAATTACTATACTCCAAGCTACTAACAAATGCTACACAAACATAACCAAAACAGTTTCTTTTACATAACTCACGGACAGTTCACTATTTCACCTAATACACTCTGGCACAATTTACAGCTAGCTACCACAACGTCAGTTTAACTCACTAAATAATAAGTTAATTATAGGAAACTCATTGAACATAACCCTACGTTAACGCACACCTTTTAAAGCACTGAGCTAACTAGCCACCAGGCTAGTTTAACGGGAACAACCAGAGCTATGCGGCCTGATGGTGGCTGCTCAGCTCATTAGTGAACTGTCAATAAGACAATTTATTCAGAACTAAAACAGCACTCGATCACACACTCACCCGACTTAGATGCAAGAGATTCTCTCGTAACTATGTTTGAGGTGTTCTAAAAAAGCAACCTCCGTTTTGTGGATTTGAAGCCTATATATCCAACTCCTCGGCTTCACTGAAGACCCTACGTTGACGGCTTCATGTCACAACTACGGAGGCAGCGGCGTGAATTTCCAACCTGACCCTTCAACTTGCAACTCTCACCCAGGCATCGTCTGAATCAGGTAATACAGCCGCGACCTCTGCTGGACATAATTGATTTGGCAGGCGACTATTCTCCATAAACGCTTGCGCCTTCAAAATCTTCATTTGAAAGGTAATTTCATAATGTTAAGTCTCTTACATGGCGGATCCTTCCGACTAAGTGATCTTGCCCCTGTAATTTGTCTACTGCCGGAAGCAGACCGACTGCATTTACGAGAACGCAGATTTAGACATGGTGGAGAATGATGAAGGGAACCAAGAGAACTTAAACCCCTGAAGAAGATTCAGAATAAAATTAATCTAATATTCTCTTACAGTTTAAAATGGAACCTCCTTCTTACTTCACAGGCAATGCAAAATGTCAGTTCTTACTGGAAATTCACGTTACCAAGTAAGATCAAACATGTAAGGAGCACCAGTGAAATCCTTTAAGAAATGCCCCAACAGTGCAAAATTATTCACTTTCATGTTATTCCTGCTCCTTTTCCCTTTTTGGTTGCCTTACAATGTGATTCTTCCTCTTTGCAATTCCATACTATCCTTAGTAACCTCCTCTATTTTTCCTCCAAATTTGGAATGTTCAGATATTCAGAGGTGACTGGTTAACATTCTTATTTAACAGTAAGAAAATATAGGCAATTTATACTACAGCAGTAATACTCTATCAGAAACCCTGAGGTTTTCTGTCTACACCACATAATGTCACTGAAATCAAACAATTACATACAATAAAATTCTAATGTATCTACACATCACAGCTCATGGTTTAATCCATGTGACATGGTACCAGCACAATTGGTTGAATTCCAAGCCAATACCACAGCATTTAGGTCACACCAATTTGTTTCTTTATTAAGTCAATCAAATATTACTCCGTATGGGGTTGTCAAGTTCAGTTTATACACCTTGCAAAACAAAGAACTTCAATAAAAACACAGGGTAAACCCAGTGTAACTTATATATAAACAGTCCACAATGTGACGAGTTGTGTTAAGAGATGGTATGGGATCGGAGTTCCATGTTTACTAACTGACACAGATATTTCCTGAGTGAAGCTGCGGTGCTGTTCGGTTGCAAACGGATCAGAGTACTGCACTCGAGGTTCCTCGGGCAAAGAACGATGCTCCTTTGTCATGAACTTTATACTGAAAGACCTTTCTCTGGGTCTGTGCACTTCCACACCTCTCACGCCACCAAACCTCAACCTGAAACGCAACACACACTGGGTTAGCTCCACTGCTTTTAATATCTCTGTCTGAGATGAATGTCTCTTCAAAGGATCAAATTGCAAGCTCCTGTTGTTTTTATGATTTTTTTTAATACCTGTCCATGTATGTCCCTGCAGTAACCAGTGGAAAGACCCTCGACCCGGAGACCAAGGCTGCATTGATGGGTAAGTCCCCTCAAGAGCATGTCTGAGCTGTCATCTTCAATCTCATCCTCGTCTTCTTCCTCTTCACATCGCACAAGAGTCACTATATTGCCCTTTATACCGAACAGATCCATCAGAATGAATGTTATAACTGAGAAGAGTATGTGTGCTTGTGTAACAGGTCATCCATATACTTACAGTTTACACAGAGGCATTTAATCTATATACACATTCTGCTTTGCCCTTGTCATGATTAGCGGCAAATATGGACCTAACTTATTCATGTGTAAAATTTCTGCAAAACCTCATTCTCTATGGTTTATGTAAAAAGACGTAACCATACATGTGCCGTATGTATTCATCTAACCTGGAGCTCAGAGCATATGGTGGTCTTGCAGTAGTGACTGAAGTCTAGTGCTGCTCCAACACTGACACCCAGACTGAGTAGAACACTCAGGTCATCTATGACCAGCACTGGGGGCCCCCACAAAGCACCACCACTGCTCCCAGTCTGATTCACAGAGGCCTGTACAAACTCAAAAAGACCCCGCAAGTCAGCACAAGGGGGCCTGCACAGAGAAAGAAGGAGAAGATATTAGTAGCCACATTTAATGTACTTCAGATATTACATTAAAATTATTAAACAACTAAGTAGCTACATATTTACATGGAAACATGCAAGTTGAAAAATATAATGAGACAGAAAAGCAGCCAGTGAACCACATCAAAAAGGTACCTGAGATAATCTAATGTATGCTTTTCATCACTAGGGCTTTCCTGTGCCAAGACACTGAGAGAGTCCTTCAGTCCTTCAAGGAACACCAACTGTCCCTTCTCCCTTGCCTGTATGAGGCTGACACCCTGTGTATCAAGACACAAAGACAGACAAAATAAATACATATCAACAGAACAGATACAAGATGCTGCTAACTCCATCAGACTTACCAGTCTTTGACTGACAGCATTGTAATGACTGAAGGACTGCACAAGGCCCAGAAAACACACTTTACAGCCAGCTGAAAATGAACAGAAGTTAGTCCCCTGTAACAACCTTTGTATTAAAAAGATGTCCCAAAAGCCTAAAAGGAATTTCTCTCAACTGTTAATTAATAATGTTCTGCTGGCCCTGAACTCACCACGTAAGTAGAAGGTAAGAAAATGATGAATGAGGAATGAAGCGTCTGCCTTTTTGTCAGAGACCAGGATATATTCTCCCTGTAGTGAAGATCATTACGAGATCTATTGTGAAATAATGATTTTCCCACCTAAAACAGTAATCACACCTCAGGTGAAGGTGGGTGCAGCTATAATAATTGGTTAAAACTGGGCGACGTTCAGACGAAAACAGATCAGTTGCCTTATTGTATAAGCTAGAACTGTGGCACCCTCTGACAGTCAAACAGCTACGAAAAAGAACCTTTACTATAAGACATGCAACTCTAGATTCATTTACCCCTTTAAAATTGTCCGGACTGGTGTTAAGGATGCTGTTGAGTTCAGGGAACATGTCCTCTGCCTGATGAGTCCCAACACGGCTGTTCTGATGCTTCTCGGTCCTTTCTCACACGGCTACGTGCAGTACACTGGACAACGTATAAGCAACCTTACGATTACATGTCGTAAAATAGTTTAACAGAAGAAAACAGTTTGGGCCAGCCGCTAGCTACACGTTACGAGCTGGAACATGAAGTAGTTAGTGACGGTGATTTCACAATTGCATGTATTACAGACGGTAACAATAATATTAGAAAATAAATATTTACCTGTCTGTTACGTGAAAATGAACCTGTCCTGTACCTGAAATTCTATTCCATAGTTAATAAGCAACCACATCCATACTTCGGACAACTCTTTGTAGCGAAAGGAGATGATGTATATTTTGACTTCGCAGAAAGCATGGTATTGTAGTGTAGCCGTACAGGGACAATATTAATAAAAAACGCGTTGTTGGGAACAGTAAATATGCAAGAAGGGCGTTATTACTATTAATCATACGGGTATGAAATATAATGATTTAAAGTGTGTGTGTGTGTGTGTGTGTGTGTGCGTGTGTGCGTGCGTGCGTGCGTGCGTGTGTGTGTGTGCGTGATATTGTGAGTGTGTGTGCGTGCATGTGTGTGTGTGTGTGTGTGTGTGTGTGTGTGTGTGTGAGAGAGAGAGAGAGAGAGAGAGAGATGAAGTGGAGAACAGATATTATTGTCTTAAATTCACACAAGTCTGTCGTTAAACGCATAGAGGGGAAACTAACAAATACAATTAATGTGTAATTTTTCTCTCTCAGAGTAGCTGATGTCATGCCCACCCTCTCATGTAGTATTATGAAATCTTTAAGTGTAAAATGTCAAATTTGCGTGACTCTGTGGTGTAAAATATCAGACTCTTAAGGCGAATATACTCATAAATATACCCCCCCCCCCCCCCCCCCCCCCCCAGTTTTGCAAGATCATGGCAGTCAATAAACAATGTTGAATAGAGGAGGTGGAGGCAGAGAATAAATCCTACAAATACCTGTACACATTGCCTCTTTCTAGTAGCAAAGGGGTCTCCTCCAGGGGTCGGCTGATCCTCCTAATTTGCACTGAGACACAAATAAATCAGATTGCAGCACTCTGTTAAAAAAGGGACATAAGTGGACATTTAACTAAAACAAAGATCTTGCCGAACATAGCCTTTCATTAAGTGTAAAAAGGCATCTAGAAATGATGGAGATCACATCTATGTGTTCCTTATATGGGTTTAGTCAGTGTATAATGTGCTTTACAGACACATTGTCAGTTTCACTCTGTTCTTTGGGGAGAACCAGGATGTCAGTGGATTCCTGTGCTCTCTGCAGTAGGTGATCTCTGTGTGTGTGTGGGGGGGGGGGGGCATCCCCCTTGTTACTAAAATGACCATAATGCATCCCTCTTGTTAACCTTCCATCCATCTATAGTACTCTATAGAGTAGTGTCAGTGACCATTGGGTCCCCCCCCCCCCCCCCCCCCGATAAAAAATAACAAATCACCTACTGGCTCTCTGTCAAGTGGTGTCGAAGAGGATTTAATAGCTCAGTGCTGTCTATGATTCTGAGTGGGTATTATGATAATACCATGGTATAATTGCAGTGCTTTAACCATAGCATGTGTAACAGGGGTCAGTTGGTCAAATACATAGGAGACAAACACAGGATTTTCTTCTCACTGTTTAATGATGACAGCTGATGATGGCTGTAGAACACAAATACACTCACACACAGTTGTCTTCGTGTGATGACTGCCTGTGTTCGGTCTGTCAGTAAATGTGCTCACGCTTTTTGCAATGTTCCAAAGTTGAATAAATACATATCACTGTTTACATTGCAGTGATACAACATGTACATGTGACAATGTCAGCAATTATCTATCATTTCACAGTATACCAACTATTGTCTGGAACATACCTCAGCAATTATCAGAATTCACAGCAAGAGTATTTTTTCAGTATCTATTCCAGAAACAAACATTCAGCTATTAAAAGAATAAAAAACATGTATTACTGAACGACTATTACTATCACTCTTATGGAGTATATGGAAATCTACTACTGTCAGTATTAATGAAAATATCACTTTGGATTAACATGGAGCCAATTACTCGATCAAGGTACACAACACATACGCATACGCATACGCATACGCATACGCACATGCCTTCATGTGGTGTCTGTCCATGTTTGATTGGCATGTACAAAATAAAAACATGGATTATAGTTTTCATTAACAGCCTGATGCATAAAGCTACACCTCTAACAGAGCCGTGAGTGACATGACTAGAGATGAATGAGTGGAATGAAAAAATAACATGAAAAACATCTATGAAAATATTCATAATGATCTTAAATGTACACAAATATTCTCATTTTGCACTAAATTTATTTATTGATCTATTATTTATTTGTTGCAGAATAGTCATATATAGATTATGCATAAATTATAGTTATCTACTCCAAAAGACTCCCAGGTATATTTGGATATGTTCTTATGATTTTTCAGATATGTAAAAAATCTCTCTTCAGCGCTGAGTGTCATGAGAAAAATCTGGAAATTGGGACGACTACAGAAAAGAAACATAATTCAAAAATACGGTGAGGAAAATGTGCTTGTGTGCTGTGGACACTATGGGAGTTTAAGGAACATTGTGATTTCTAGTTTGAGAAAAGTCTTCATGCCTAATTTATATAAATATACTTGAGACAATTGTATTTTGAAAATCCCTTCTCTCCCTCTCTCTGACATTTCAGTTAGGAAAATGTTAAGGATACGGCCTTACCAGCAATCCATCTTTCTTTCTTTTTCCAGCAGACACAGGACTGAATCCCTCTTTCTCCAGTAAAGGCTTTTTGAAGTCCTGCTCCACCAAACCTCCCTTATTTAGATAAAGAACACAAGGTCTCCCTGAAAACAACTCTCCTCTGTCTTTTCTTGCTTCCCCTTTAGACAGGTTTGCACATTAAAAAAATCTTACTTGCGAATTCAATATCTATAAGTAAATAAATACATTTCTGTTATGCAGCTGGCCCCAGTGCTGATCTACAATCTCTCAGCCACACTGATTTTAATGTGGTGGTGTCAAAGAGATGATTTAACATTTAAGGATCTGCCTCAGATTCTGATACCTATTCAGTCACACACAGTGTGGAGGACACTATCGGTTATACAGTCAGTTAAAACTGCCAGTGACATCCAGTGATTCTCTAAAATTAAGACAACCTTTTTACAGTTTATGAACTTCCAGCATCACCAGAGTCAGGGAGCAAAAGCTACTGCAGCTGAAGTATCATATTACACCACTAGATGGCAGTGTGTGATATTGTTGGATTCACTGGCAAGCGGAATTGTGAGGATTGTTTTTCCCAGAGCCGTTGAGAGAGGCTCTGGTTTTTCCTCTCCAGTTATTTTGCATTGCATTGTCCAGTTTCCCAGCATAGAGAAATGATGTTCCACAAACAACTGAACTCAAACAGGGATCAGCCATTCTGTTCTTGTTAGAAGACTTGAGATCTTTGTACTGTTTTATGTGTGAGTACATTAGTTTTTAATTTAGTAACTTTGTGTCCAAAATTCTGTGGTCATTCTTTTTGTAAAATGCAACAACAAATTATTGAGTAAAACTGGCATTCTCTAAAAGCCTCCAGAAAGATTCTTTCCACTGCCTCAGCGATGGTGGCCCAAGCCCTTGCATAAAGTTTGTATTTATTACTATGCAACAAATAGATGAGCACATTGTTGGCCACATGCTAATGTGTGTGTGTGTGTGTGTGTGTGTGTGTGTCTGCATGTCTGATGGAAAGAAATAAATGGAATGAGAGACAGAGAGAGAGAGAGAGAGGAAAGAGAAAAAATGTGTGTGTGTATGTTTCTTTTTCAGACCCCTGTGTCTCAGTACTACAGAGAAGCTAATGGAGCGTGGTAATCTAATCCTATGTGTCACAAAGGATCCTTGGAGCTCCCTGCAGCCAGGGAGACGGCCTTCTGCTTTCTTATAGTCAGGGGCCCACTGGCCGCACGCCACTGTTCACACACACTCAGACACAGCAGGGGGATCAGGGCAATAAGGTGGTGGACCAGGGATTGTATGAGGAAGCGAAAGACAGTGGGAAAATCTAAAGGGGGTTCTTTCTCTATCACTCACTCTTTCATAGGTCAATCCCAGATGGCTCAACTTTCTTAATCCATTTTTTCAGGACACTGAATGTGTCTTGGAGATGCATACTTTGTGAATCATTCAGTTAAGAGTATATTTTGCGTTCATGTTCTCAATTTCAGCTGTCTGTGAATATGCCTGTGTGAGAGAGTCTGTTATTCTATTACAAAAATAGCACATGCACGAATGAAAACAAGTTCTGAAAAGATGCAATCTCTTCTGTAGACGCTCTAAACAAACCTCTTGCCAATACGCCGGAAGAAATTGAGCAGCCGTTTCAGCTAAATAAGCCATGTCTTATGAAAACAATACTGAATAAAAAACAGTAATTTCACTTAGTTATGGACTAAAGACTAAACTTTCCTCTTACTTTGAACTGCCACTGTCCTCATATACACTCTGAACATGCACTCAGAATACTTACAGATTCCTCAAGCTATTCAAATCTGTGCCCCCCCCCCCTTCCCCCAGCTGCTATTGAGACTCCTAACAACTTTGCAACTTGCCTGTGTCGACTCATTTAATTACTTTGGATGTGGGGTGAGAGTATTCTTTCAGGCTGTAGTCATTAATATTTCAAAGTAGATGTGAAAAGTGAATTGAAATGCTGCCTCTGAAGGAACCAGTCCCCAATGACGCATGATGGAGATGTAAAACAGCACAAAAACAAAACAAAACAAAAAAAAAAGAATGAAACATATTTAAAGTTTGGATTTATTGTGAATAAAAAAGATTCATATATAAACAGTAGGAATATCGTAAAATTCCAGCCAGTCCAGTTCAAGTAGGTATCAGTGTATCTTATTGTCCAATGATATAGTTTTCATGCCCTGGGTTTTAGAGAGTGTGTTTTTAGTCACAATCCGTGTGTGTGATGCAGATGCAAGTCTTGAACATGTTTTGAATTTAACATTATTTCATTCATGTTGTGCATCATGAGCTGTACGTTTTGTATATTGCCAACAACGTTGAAAGTGTCTGAAGTTCTTTTTTTATAATTATTATTATTATTTATTATTATTTGTCTTCAAAATACGGTCCTGTCGCTGTGCGTGGTCCAGTGTGGAAATTGTATATTGTGAATAATTACTACATACAGAGAGCTGCTTTCTTGTGATGGAGGCTGAGACTCATGGGGTGCAGACTGTGAGTGTGCGTGGTCGACTCCTCCTGGTAATGACAGCGGGCAAGGAGCGCGTGCTGACAGGACTGCAGCTGGGACAGGGGTCACAGGGGCGTTCGTACGGTCGGTCCTCCCACCTGACTCTGCCCCGCATCTTATTCTGGGCCGGGGACTTTGGCACCTTGTACAGGTAAACGTCGTAGTGCACGAGTGGTCCGGAAGGGGGTAAAACCTTGACGTTTTTAGGAAGGTGAAGTTCCACGTCAATTGTCACTTTACCCTGGAAAGAAGACACACACAAAAGACAAACGCACACAGACACAAAACAAGTCCCAAGTGACACACAAAGGACCATTTACACACACTATCAAAAAAATCTTTGCTTTAGGAGGCGGCGTCAGTGTAGAACATCGTTTTAAAAGTTACGGTCTGCGCTTACTGCGCTAATCCTGCCTCCACACTCACAGTTGGTACTCAATACCTCATGCAGTGTGTGATATCAAAAGGGAATGCCAGACTCTGCAGGACAAATAAAACTATGGGAATAAAGAGGGGGTGGTATTTTCTCCAAATCCATAATCTACTGACCACATTTCCATCATAAAAGCCTTTGGTTGATTGTTCACATTCCAAAGGACAGACTCATTAATAATCGCACGCATTCCTTTAATTTAGTTCTCTCTGCGCATTCATTCTCTAGTACACTTCCATAAACCCAAATCTCTTTCAAGAGTATTCACCTCATGCTAAGAGTGTGTGCGCGCGTGTGTGCGCGTGTGTGTGTGCGTGCGGCGTGCGTGCGTGCGTGCGTGTGTGTGTGGGCTGCTTATGTATTGAAGGTAGCCAATGGCCACACTCTCTTGGAAATCTGTATGTCATCGTTCCACCACATTCTCAACCAATGACAAAGCAGGGATGAAGCTTCCATCTCCCCATGCTCATGATGGCTGATGGTGATTTAGCCACACCTCTGCCACTAAAGCAGTGAATTTAGATGAAATAAGAGGGAGTAAACTGACAATATTTCTTCCTTCCAACTGGAGTATTTTATGAACATACTGAAGGCATTAATATGACAGATGCAAGGCGGCTCTATAATGAAGATTTAGGTCAGCTTGATTGGGGGAAAATATGATAGGGCAAAAAAAGGGAGGGACAAAAAAAGCCAAGGAAAAAAAAAAAGAATATTAATTGGTAATGTACCACCAATTACCTCTGAATAATTTTATATAATTTTTTTTGTATATCTTGAATATACTAAATATTAATACGATACTAGGTTTAGAATGTGTGTAATGCAGGTACACACTTAATGTTTTATCAGCTGTTTTATTGGAGTAGCTGAAGCTTTGAGTGAATTTTCTGCTCATTCCAGCCAATGACTGAGAGAATCAGAATGTGTCTCTATGACGATAAAGCCAGTAGTGATGTTCTTGGATGAGAATCTATTCCCAGGAATGGGGGGATATAAAAGAAAGGTGCAATGTGATAGGGTCAAATAATGCAACACTAAAACAATAAGGTAAGGAGTAGAGAGGTAGACAGAGAGACTGTGAGAGAGAGAGAGAGAGAGAGAGAGAGAGAGGTGACGAAAGAAACACAGCTGTCGAGAAGGGAGACAAGGTGAAAAATAAAGCCAGAAGGAAGGACTTCATACTTATAAATCATTGCTTATATACAATTTCTCTTTAATAACACTCATATTTTCCTTTTCTGAAGCTCTGAATGTCATGGAAATTGCAATGTGAAGAGTTTTTGTGCGTGTGTGTTATATAGTTTAATATGTAAAACTGCTGCTGAATGCTTTGTGCTGAATGCTTTATGTGTTTACTGAGGTGTGTACAGTTTTCTCATTGTGAGGCTGAAGGTCAAGAACTGTCTGCTTTGACAAGTACAATATGCTAAAATCTGCTTGCATCATTTGCAGAATGGCAGATTTAAGAAGCAGTTTTTTTGCCAGCTCTCTGAATTCTTTCTCCCACTGTTGACAGTTTTATAAATGCAGTTTCCATGGCACCCAGCAGAGCTTTGGTAATTCAATTGGAAAACTGCTGTAATGAGAGAGACCGCAGAACCTTCAAAACTGGCCCATATTACCACATGTTTGGCGTTTAAGAATGCATGTTACTGCTAGTACATAGGCTACTGAACACTGTGACACAGTAAATGCACAGTAAGACCTAACCCCCTTAGATATGCATATGTCCCCTGTTTTCAGGCCATACTGAACACACTGAATGGCTGTGCGACACCTGAAAGGAACCTCTCTGCAGCACTGTAATAGGGTCTATTCTTGTTATGAATACAGATTTACACAATGATACACGCTGAGCAGAGGCCCTTGGTATTCTGACTATACTCGGAGAAAGGGGGCAGGGAGCAAGAAAGCTAGAGGACGAATAAAGCTTAAAATGAAGGACAACACAAAGGAAGGAAGAAAGAAAGAAAGAGAGACACAAAGAAGGAAGGAAAGAAAGAAAGAAAGAAAGAAAGAAAGAAAGAAAGAAAGAAAGAAAGAAAGAAAGAAAGAAAGAAAGAAAGAAAGAAAGAAAGAAAGAAAGAAAGAAATCGGTCATTAATTAGAGTTGTATATGCCCATTATCTATTCTGCTCTGCACTTAATTAGCCCTTTCCTCTGTCACAAGAGGCTGAGGAACTGTGGTGGATTGCATGCCCACTATGGGCAGTATGGTTAAACCTAATCTAATCATCCTTTAGCCTAGCAGCCTCAAGAGAGACTCACAAGATAGAGCCACTCACTCAAGTGTGGAATTTACTTGTTTGATTCTGGGTTTTTTTTTCTTTAATGCAAACGGAGTTGCAATACAGATGTTACTTTGTGTCGTTTACTATAAAACTAACTGTATGGAATGACACTGTAACCCCCCCCCCCCCCCCCCATTCACAAATCATATTGGAAATCAAATGAAAATTGAATAATGAGGCTATTATTTAGTTCAAACTCCCATCGCGTAAACCTTTGGCAATCAATCGAGATCCATTAACGCTTTTGATAGTAATGCAATGTTGTTTCCGCTGTACAAATGACAGTAACATATTTCAAGCTCATAGGAATGTGTTCAGCTGCAATTCTCTCCAGCATTCCAAAGCATACATTTAAAGCCTTTAGATGATTTCCAGTGAATTTAAACATATAAATATTTATATTCATACCTGTGAGAGTGTGTGGTGAAGAAACACATAAGGATATGTGAGACACTGTGAAAGTAAGTGTATATCTGAAAGAGTGATTGTGTGCAAATGTCTAAGCGAACCCATTTTGAATCTGTGAACTGTGAATAAACGTAAGATGGGGGAGTTGCTTTTGAGCTGAGTAAGGTGATTGTGAGTTAAAGGAGACAGGAGACATGCAGGCTACAGGCGTGAGAATGTTGAGATGTATCTGTTAAGACTGCTAGAACTCACTGCTTTCAGTATAGACTCTAATGTACTGAGAGTGTAGCGTAATCCACTGGTTCACTGAAAATCAGTAAGGCACACAGCTTGCTGTGAATACGCAGGCTCCACTAATTTTGAGGTCCCAAAAACTATATTCTGTGATATGCTCATAATTCAGTCTTAAATTGAGTTGTTTTGTGTTGTTAGTGTCAGGGTGTTGGTGCAGAATTCAGGGAGTTGCATAAGTGTCAGAAGCCATGCATTACAGCCAATCAAAGCGAGAAATATGAAGTCATTGACAAAGCAACAGGAAAAGGGAAAAACACAGACCAGGAACACACTGGGACAAGGACTTTAATGTTAAAAAGGTTTATTTCAACAACTGTCCGACTTTTTTTTGTTCTGTTTGTAGTCTGTATTCCCAAAAAAGTACAAAATAAAACAAGTACATCAAAGGATTAGAAATCACATCAATGAAAACGAAGACACACTGTGTTTTTTTTCTTTATATCAATCCAAGCAATTTTTCATATATTTATACATACTCACTGAATTAGTCAGACAAACATCAAAACCTCTCAGTAGCTTTATCTTTTATGACAATGATATTTTTTTTTTTACTATACCCCATATATGTTTTTTTTTTCTTTTTACAAAATACACCAACGCATGCCATATTTCAGTAAGGCAGGGGAAGGTGTGTGTGTGTGTATGTATGTGTATGTATGTGTATGTGTGTGTGTGTGTGTGTGTATATGTGTGTCAGGGCAAGATCAAGGGAAGGGTTACGGGGGCAAAGAGACTGAGACGAAGGGCGGGGCTGCGAGGCAGGATTTGAGTGGATGTAAGGGGGGGGGGGGCCAGGGGTCACTAGGAGTAGATACTTTCTGGTGTATTGTGATGGTGATGTTGGCTGCAGTGGCTCATCGTTTTGAGTGACGGTGGAGATGGTGATAGAAGTGGAGTGCTGTTTTTTTTTTTATTATCATTATTTTTTTTTTTTTCCTGTCGCTCTACATCATGTTGTTCTGCAGCGAATTTACCTCCGAGGAGTTCTCCTCCCCAAGCACCTTGTGGTTCTCGTGCTTGGGGGTGAGTGAGTTCTGGATGTTCAATGTCTCGTCCTCCTTGGGAGCGGGAGCCTTCACGGGGTCCTCCAGCTTGTTCTGGGCATTAGGATCATCCTGAGGAAGAAGAGCCCCCTGTTAGCCCCAAACTCCACAGATAAAAAAAATTCCCTCAAAACCATTACTCCCATCTCACTGTCTGAAACCCACATCCTCTCATTATTCATCCCAAATATTACCATCTTACCTTCTGCTTCCGTGCACTCTTTTTTATAAAGACACTATAACACATTTATTGTATATTTATGACAAATTCATTCCAAAAGGTTTGCCATTCATTCAGCATACTTTGCATCCTACCTGTTTTAATGTTTGCAACGAGGTAATATTAAGCATGAAACTATAACTCCATTAATATCCATGACATCCATACATCAATCTGTATATTAAAATGTCATTAAATGGCAAGATGTGACATGATACAAATAAAGGCTTGTTGTTTAAAAAAAGAAAAATCAGACAATTGCAATTTGGCAATTGTAATGTCCTTTTTTTTGTTTTATTTGGACCTACAGAGTTGGGGTGAAGGGCTGTATGAGGCTAAAAATTCACACACAACAAGCAACTCCCCCCAAACCCAAACCCAACCCAACGCAACATGCATACATGCAAACCACCCCTCCCCTCCCGGTTCACACAGCCCTCCCCCTCATCTCTGATCCCACAGGAAAGCCCTGCTGAAAACAGTAGTGCTAATGCACAGTGTAGAAGTGTCCTACTGCAATTCCAGCAAAACCCCACAAACTCTCTGTGGAATAACCATTGTACATGCCCTAATTAGAGCAGTAATTGAAAAAGTATGTTAAGAAATGAATCTCACTTTCCCTTCATTGGCTTTGGAGAGAATAATTAAGGCCTTGAAAAGGAGAAATCAAGTTAAGTTCTGGCATCCTGTTTCTGCTAATTAAGATGCAACAGTAAACTCTGCTTAAAAGGGGCAGCAAACAAACCGCTATTATCACAATACAACCAACATGTTCCATCCGTATCAGTTTGGATTAAGGGAACAAACTCACCATCCCAAATTTCACCACCCAGCACCTAAATAGATTTAATGTAGCCGAATGGTGTGAACTGAACTGAAACCCTGTATGGATTTTGCCCTACAGAGACTTTTGTGGACTTTTAACCCATATGGATTTTGTCCTGGGAGTCAAGTCAAGTTGGAGTAAGGCACAGGCGTGACACCTTTTCACCACCTAAAAGGCAATTTGAGAAAATTTACCCGTTCACCGTTGGCTTAGATTGTAACTTCGGGCAGGACGTGGGGGTACGGGACCTCCATGGTTACGGGATAGGGGGCTTCCTTTCTTCCGTCGACATGAAACTGGAAAATGTGTTTTTTTAAGCGTAGTAAAGAGGGAGGGGGGGGGTTGTACAATTTTCTGAAGGGAATTTTGGAATCACTTCTTTTAAAGCAACAGTAATATTGGGGGGTGGGGGTGCCATGATGGAAGTGACAAATGTACATGTCTTTGTATCCTTCACTGCAACTTGTGTTGTGTTGTGGGAAAGTATGGCGGCTTGAATTTATGAGATAATTTTGCTATGTTTATCTTTCTTTTTCTTCTTTTTTTTCTTGTTGTATCTTTCTTTCTTTCTTTCTTTTTTGGTCAGGAATAAGTTGTTTTATTCAAAAAAGATAAACCTAACAAAACTTCTTTTTCCCCTCAATCCCCATTAATGAAATCTCCCGGGTAACCAACGGGCGCTCTTGCAAACTTGCTGAAGGAACTGAAAATGCATTTTCTTGTCTGAAACAGATAGCCTTTGACGGGCTTTTAAATGTTCCAGTGCCCTTATATTAGATTCCATTGCTCGTTGCATAGGTAGCTGAGATTAAACAGAGCAAGTCATGTGGATTAGCGGATTTAAATGAAAATCTGAGGCTATGGTCTAGTGTGTATATTTTTACGTGTGCTTTTGAATATAAACCTTGTTGAGGAAGGACACTAAGAGGACGGGACAGGACAGTGCCAACTCAAAAGAGTCAATACGGACAAGGCTTTACTGTTTCTTAGCACAGCACAGCAGAGAATAGTTCAACACAGCACTCGAACAGCCCACAAACCAGAGTGGACAGAAAGGACAATACAGGGACAAAGGTATTGACTCTGACCAGAGTCTTACAGTCATATCGAAGGACTCACACTTAAATTCTGATAGTTGTTCTCAGTAATGAAATAAGTCTGCTTTTACTTGTTCATTGGAAGAGGACGGTGTACATGGAGGTACAGGGAAATTTGAAGAAAATTATGGCAGACATAAACGACCACTTATGCACCAGCATGGTCCATGCAATGTCCTCCTACCTGATCTCTGACAACAAACATATACCTAAAATCATTTTAAACTGGCCTGTTTTACTCAAAAAAATGTCTTAGGATGTGTATGTGCATGAATGTGTGTGTGTGTGTGTGTGTGTGTGTGTGTGCATGGAGTCTGGCTACTGGCCAAAGCTAGACTCTTCAGCTCAGGCAGATATTGGTCTGTGTAACAGCAGCTTTTGGCTGATGATAATAAAAGGCTCAGTGGTCTATATTTTCAAAGTCAATTCTCTCTCTCCCTCTATCTGTCTGGCTCTCTCTGTCTTTAGAGATTCCTCTTGTTTTACTGCATGCATTTAATTTACAGGAGTGTTTTCTTTTCAGTGATGATCCCTAGCTGCCCCCCCACCCCACCCCTCCTCCTGCTCTGAGAAGGGCAAGAGATCGATGCCTGTGTCTTACCACGCACGAAAGTCAGCATGTGTGGAATTTCCTACGAGGCTGATGCACTTCTGCTCTTTTCATGGTTTATCATTTTATTGTTGGAGATTGTTGTTGACCTCAGCAAAAGAAAAAAAAAAGTCTAAGGAGAACTTTCCATTCGAACTGCCAAACTCTGCAACAACTAAACTGCACAGACCAAATTAGGTATCTAACAAAAAATCTCTGTCATTAATCAATACATGTTTTTACATGGGCATCATAAGCCAAAGCACTAAAAGCCAACAGTTACTATTATTTATATGGTGTGAGGCTATTAATTTTTTTTTTTTTATCAACGATTAGAATTTACCTTATTTGACCAGGGGAATCTGTATTCTCTCATCTACCCCTATTCTTTCATCTGTTGCTTGAGAACATTGCATGACCCACGCTTCTGTAGCACTGTGTAGTATACTTTCATTGCCTCATTGTGAGGCTGATTCGGGTTGGGAGCACCTGAACATTTCTACCAGTTTAGAGAGGATGATTGACAGGATAACAGTACAATGAGAAGACGGCTGTTGCCATGGGCGGGGCTGCCAAGGGGGGTAATTAGTCTTACCTCACAGTCGGGCTCCTCTTTGGTCTTACACTCCCAGGTGTATCTGCTCATGGTTTTCTGAGGGGTAGGGGCAGGGGAGAGGATTATGTACCTCATAGCGATAAACATCTCATTCAGAACGAGATAGAGCTCATGACAGGAGTGACAGAAGTAGATCGTGAAACAGAAGAGAAGAAGAAGAAAAGGACAGGGAAAGACAGAGTCGAAGAGGACAGGAAGAAGACCCCTCGTGTAAGACCCAGCAGGTCCTATTTTTTTTTTTTTTTTTTTGCCCTGTCGGTATAACGATACATGGGCTCGCTAAATGATGAACGCCGAAATCACGCCGGCTATGTCTCATTTGACAACCTAAGTGAATAAGTTGATCTAAATGGGGGTTTTTTGGGTTGGTTTACTTGAACGACATCTTATATTACTAAAGTTTGCAGGTGCCATAAAAACAGAGCTGAAACAAAAGCTGAATTGTGGTTTGGAATCACATTCAGATCTACACCTGAAAACCTGCAGGCAGTGACTATGCCATACACCATTAGCACTAGCAAAAAGCATATAGCCACCAGCAGTGTGCAGATGAGGCTGTTACCAGACATTACTTTTCAGACTCCAGACACTGGACTATACCACAGTTTGATAAAGGTTTCGTAGTCATTAGCTCTTATGGTTTGGTGGAATGCCCTTTCGCGTACAGCACGGGACTAAACGTGTGGATTTTGAATACACCTATGCTACATTTCTTAGAATACGAGAAAGAATAACGTCACTCATTCCTTAAGGTGTCTCAATAGACCACAACAGTTAGTAAAGAGTGTTTTAGGGTGTTGGACGTGCTATGGTTATCCCACAAAAGAGAACCACACCCATGTTAGCACTATATCTACCCATGCTGCAGACGCATTAGTCACCTGTCTGAACCTCTCTCACGTACCACCTACAGGCGGCAGCAAGACATTGCATCTCAGATGTTTATCCTGCTTTATCGTGTTCCACCCACCTGCAACCTTACTGCTGAAAGAAAATCCTGGTGAGACGTCCACCCGTACCCCCCCCCCCCCTCCCCCACCCACCCAGCTGAAGCAGGAAACCAGGATAAACGAGTGAAACGACAGACAGATATATTGAAGCGGTGCAGCAGACAAGCAGCGGCGGCTCACATGGCCACTGGGAGGAACATGTGAGCGTTTGAACATGCAGTGACAAACGGATGCACAGGAGATAGAAAGGGAGAGCGGGGGGGGGGTTGGGAGTCGGGCGGGGGTTGGGGGTGGGCTCTCTCAGACGGTTGACGGACTGGCAGACAGGACAAGAGGGCACACTGAGGAAACCTGACAGCCACTGAACGTTCCTGAGCAATAAAAAGCCTTCTGATGGAAGCCTTAGCTTGGTGCTCTAAGTTGCGATGTCTGTTCAGTGTGCAATGTGTATGCATGCGCATTTGGTGTAAAATATGTTACTTAGTGTGTCTAGGTCTGTCTTGGCATTGATTCTCTGTAAGAGATCGATATGCGTGGTTTCTCATTGGTCTCTGAGACTGGTGGTAATGTATGGCTGAACGTTGGCTTCTTTTCCACACTTGGATAAATGAAGCTGGAGGATGGGGGCTGACAGCGAATGGTTTAGTCAGGTCAGCAATACTAGAGAACTGTATCAATAATTGGCCATCAGAAGCTGCTATGTGCGCTATAGAGAGAGAGCGCCAGGGTTTTTCAGTAACCTTGTTGCTATGGCAACAGCTGTTGCCTCAGTAACCATGCGCCTGTCTGTGAAGAAACTTGTTCAGCAGAGAGAGAGAGAGAGCGAGAGAGCACTCCCCTCCTTCCAATCCCCCTCCCATCGATAGGTTATACTCAGGCCCATGCAGAGAAGGAGGGAAAAGAGGGAAAGAGATAGAGACAAGAAACACGTTACCTGACAGATAATGTTATCATAGTAAGCCAAAGCACGGGCATGAGGGAGGTTAGGAGGGGTGTCGCACAGTTTCCTTACATTTGGGTGGGAGCCCTCAGCGATGGTGGACAACGAGAAATTATCATTGTGCTGCTCCGAGGAAGGACGGTACTTACTGCTGTCAGTTTGGGGGAAGGGGAAAAGGAATGAAAGAGGGGAGAGAGATGTGAGGGGGGGGGAGAGGTTATAGCAAAAAGACAGAGGACAAGAGGGGAGAGGATGAAAGACAGAAGGTATCGAAGTAAATAAGGATGAGAAAGAATAGAACAGGAGGGGAGGGAACGATGAGAGTATGTTAAAATGGGGATGTGAGGGACGGACAGAGAGAGAGAGAGAGAGAGAGAGAGAGAGGGAGAGAGAGAAAGCAAGAGACATAAGTATTAGTGCAAATCTAAGACAGATATTTGGAGGCAGACATTTAGACTTACAGAACAGATACACTCTGTGATGCAACACAGGAATTTATGAACAGAGGACAAGCCACCACTCTCAGTTCCACCTGGAAGACTGATTTGTTTGAAAAAAAAAAAAATTACAAATCACAATTTCACTATCCCAGAAAGGGATGAATTATGGCACAAATCGCAGCAAAAAAAAAAAACCCCACTAAGATACAGCTTACGGAACCTCCATCCTAACTTCATGTGTTCAGAACCCCAAATCTTCGGGCCCCTACTCCTTTCCCTACTCTTAATCCCTGATCCAGCTCTGTATGCTGTAATGTATATTTAATGATCAACATGATTGGCTAATGAGAGCTGCTCTGACAAATGGAGAGAGAGGGAGAAAGAGAAAAGGAGAGCAGAGGCCAATTAACTCTGGTCTCTGGTGGACTGGATCCACACAGGGGGGATTTAGAAAGCTTCTGTGTGCCGCTATGTGATGAGCGAAAAAAAAAAAAAAAAAGTGAGAGAGTGTTAGCGAGAGAGCGTGTAGGATTCAAATGAATTCAGGGAAAATTCAAAGAGCCGGTGTTTTGGGATTTGTATCAGACGGGCTGTTTTCTGCCGTTAGTGCAGTACACTCCGTCTTTGTATCTGTCCAATTTTAAACGGGGTCCCATTACAGCTAATTTATGATTTGTGGTCGAGGGATGCGTGCGAGAGCCAAGGTGACTCAGTGCTCTTAAGTCTTTCGCTGCATGTCCTCTTCTCTTTGTACAAAGAGAACACAGAACACGATGGGTTCTTCGTTCTCTCTCTCTCTCTCTCTCTCTCTCTCTCTCTCTAATGGCTCTCAACTCTTCGTAGAGAGGCTGCAGATTTCATCTTGATGTTGGTACATGGTGCAAAGTTGACTGCAATTATCTGCAGCGGTTGAACAGGTAGGTGTATGATGAATTCATGAGCCTCATTTGCAGTGTTTGTGCTTAAATTTCTCTCCCTCTCTCTCTCTCTCTCTCTAGATCTACATCCTTATCCAGACTATTTTACATATGAACACGCCGAATCCCTTTCCTGTAGCATTTTCCAACGCTCCATTTTACTCTTTCTTTTTCTCCTTCCCTCCCTCCCTCCCTCCCTCCCTCCCCACCATTCCATCCATCCCTGTTCTGTTCTTCTCTTCCTCCAGGATCTTCCTCCTCTGCCTTCTGCGGACCCTTTTTGATGAGGCTGTCTGCTCTTTAAATCCTGGCCCCACGCCCCTGCCCCCACACCCCCCCAGGTCTCACAGCTGTATGTAGGTCAGCCCTCTACTCTCACCCCTCCCTCCTGATAACACTGCCCTACTTTCAGCTGGAGCTACTGTCACATCAGTGCTGGGTGCTAGCACCGTACGCTCAGCATTAGCACGCTATCCACCTACTGCTCCACTTTTATTCAACATTATTTCTGTTAACAACATCAGCTCCACCACATACGCGATACTCTCTTGGTTCAGCTTCACACAACTCGTGTTAAAACACAGAGTTCTGAATACGATCAGGCATGATTTTTTTTTGTTGTTGTTGCTGTTGAAATTCCTTGTCAGTTTATTTGAAATCTGTTTTTATGTGTGTGTTTTTTTTTTTTTTTTTGCTTCTGTCTTTTCCCCCCTCAGCTCTTCGCCTACATTCATTTTCTCAGGAATTTTTCCACAGGCAACACGCTGTTAGCTGTCTCTTTCGGTATTACTAAGCGACTTGATTGTCACTTCCTCCACTTAAATCTCGTCTTCTTTCTGTCTGCTCCGTCTTTTTCTTCCTTTTCCTTGTCAGTACTCTACAAGTCATGTCATCCCTGAGAGCTACCCAACCAAAACAAACCAGAGCCCTGACTAAAAATGAACCCAGTATGGAGTCTCTCCTCTTCCCTTTGCCAACCTCTCCTCTTCCCAAACTCCCCCCCCCCTCTCGAGGCTCCCCTCGAGGCTCCCCTCGCCTCCCACCCCCCCCCCTCACCCCCCCTTCCCCGACATGCTGTAGCCTAATTCCCTGCTGCACCCTGCAGGCTGAAGGCTCACCTGCGTTTGCGCAGCTTGTTGTTCTCGGTCTTGAGCACGTGCAGCTTCTTGGCGAAGCAGACGATGATCATGAAGAGCAGGAGAACCATGAGAGCCGACGCCCCGATGGCGATGCACAGCACCTGGAACTCAGTGATCACCGACTCACACCGCGCACCCTTGTGCCAGATGTAGTCCTGTATGTTACACCTGTCAAAGGTAGAGAGATGGAGGGATGCCAAAAGAGAAAGATAGATGGTATGAGAGACACATCATGGCAAAGTTGAGAGCAGGAGGAGAGAGAAACAGGAGAGAATTAAATGGGGAAGGGGAGAGAAGAGAGGTGTCGAGAAGGAGGGCCAAGAAGGTTAATTGAGCAGTCTGTTGCACTGTCAGAACCCTTCTCACAGTGCTCCCCAATGACTTCCCCAAAGGTGTTTCCTAGATTCACCTGCATCTTTCACACTGGGATAATATTAACGTAACACCGTATAACTCTGTCTGAAATGGCCCAAATGCCCTTTCAAAAACACAAACGCAGCATCCTCACATGGACTGAGTCAAACTGCCATAGAGTCCAAACACCGATTTCTCCCTGTCAAACCTCTCAAAAAAGTACTCTGATTTCCTCATGCTATCTGTTGTTATGTCTGAATTATTCATGAACGAGGTGAGTGTCCTGTTCCAAGGGCATGTTAAAATTCACTGCCGTGTTCCAATTCACCTGACACTTCACAAAGTCATTTATGCAGACAGCTGGCTAGAGGTGAAGATGAACTTCTGTGTATGTGCAAAGGCCAAAATAACCGCTAAGCTGAAAGAAATGCCAGCGTGAAGTGTCTTCATTAGGTGCAGGGTGACAGTGAGCCAGAAGAACAGCTCCTGCGTCACTTGAAACAGATTCTATCGTTTTCCGGAATTCTCTTTGAGGGACGCGACATTATTCTCCCCGTGATAAATTCTATCATTTGGTGTTTTGCTGATGGTGGTAAAAAAAAATTGCTGTCTTAGGCATGACTCCTGAGTTTTCCATAAAAAGTGTTCAGGTGGGCTGAGATCTGCTCATTGAGACGAGTGTTGCATATTGTTTACGTGCTCATCAAACCGCACGGGATCCGCCTGCGCTCCGCGGATTATGGCTGTGTCATGCTTAAGGAGACCATGCCAGAAAAATTCACCCGTAACAAAAGCACCAGAACCCTTCCTTTTTTCTTGGTCTGTTTCTGATATGGTCTTAATAGACTGTTGAAAAGAACGGATGATTCATCAGAAAATACGATGTTGTTTACATTGTGTAGTAGCCCTGCCTTTGCGTGTTGCACAACTTTGCTCGTAAACCTTCATTTTATATGTAATCATTTTTATTATTCGCCCTCGTCCTATCACAGTTTTGTCACACGATATGAAGTTTTCTTAAGAGAGCTCTTGCTGAAACGTTTCTCTTACTTTAGGCTTATGATTTCAATTTGATTCAGTTTCTCGTCTGCGTTTCTTCCATCTTGAACCAATTCATGGAGAGTTCACACTAATCTTTCATGTAAACACTTCATCCATGATTCCTCATGAAACATTCGCAATCTGCATCGCTCAAGCCTCTTTAAATCATAAATCAACAATTATCTGTCTTTTAAAGTCAATGACATTTCTTCCTTTATCCAGTAGCCACATCAGTGGGTAATCAGTATAGCCATAAGTCTAAACATGACAGGATGTTGTTTACTTAACTCAGGGTCTACCAATGTATGTAAACACCTCCTTTCAGCATACTTTGTATCTGTCATTGACTGTCTCTTTTTGTTAATTTGACAGTTACCTATTTGTTATTGTCATTGTCCCTGTTTTTTGTCTTGTGAGTGAATTTGAAAGCCTTTCGAGAAAACCAAGAACCACACCCTTATTTAGAGATACTGTGGTAGCGAGAACTAAACTTACACCCATTCTACTGTTGTGGTTTCTGAAAGGTCAGTTCAGTGTACCTTTGTTTTAAATGGACATTTGTTTGATCTAAGTGTTTGTTATGATGCAGAGAACAACTTAAGTCTTCAAAAGCCAAACGCTCTAAGTCTGGACATTTTCAAAACAGTAAACAAAAGTAAAGAGGCACACACGACGTCTCCATGTGAGTCGCAACATCTCCGTCTTTCTCCATTTTGGGTATGGCATGGACATTGTGCGTGTGCCTGTGGGACAGAGCAGGAGACACCACAGGAGCAGATGGTTCTGTCAGCTGATTGGATTGAGCTTGTACCATCTCTTTGCATCTCAAGACCAAATACAGCTCTTTGCAGCATCTGGAATGGTTCTGTTATACTGCCATCATCTGCAGCTCTCATGACTAGACAAGCACACAGAGGAAAGCGAGCAGAAGTCAAGTAACGAGAGACACACAGACAGGGGGTGTAGCAAACGAAGGAGAGATTTATAGACCCTGAAAGACAAAAAAAAAAGGAAAAAAAAAAAAAGGATGAGCTGTAGTGTTGTTCTTCAGAGCAAAGAATTTTGCTCATCAAACCAAAAATGATGACTAGGAGAGACAGACAACAAGTTGATTTAAGTACACAGATGCCTCCTGTCTACAGACAGACAGATACACACAGACACGCACGCACGCGCGCGCACACACACACACGCACACACACACACACACACACTCACACACACACTCAGGCTTTGTTTAGGTCTAAATTTGTCTCTGTTGAAAAATAGAGAGAAAAGAAGACAGAGGAGCACAAAGCCACACAAATCCAACTGTATTGCTCTCCCACTGACAGGAATTCTCTTTCCAACCCATCACTAAAACATGCGCACACACACACACACACACACAGACACACACACAAACGCGCACGCACACACACAGATACACACACACGCACACACACGCACACACACGCGCGCACAGACACACACACATACACACATGCGCGCGTGCACACACACACACAGACACACACACACACACACACAGACACACACACACACACACACATGCGCGCGCACACACACACACAAATGTGGGGGTCTATAGTGAAAGGAAATTGGGACAGTCTCTCTTTTTCACAGTTTCAGTGGTATGGGGTGGGGGCTTTAGTTTGAACTCCTTTCACCACAGCATCCTGTATCCTGTCTTTTTGTGACTATGCCAACCATGCCAATGAAGATCAGGGCTTGGCAAAATGCCAGTCAGGGTATTCACTCACAGGAAAGAGAAGTGACAGGACTGCTAATGAGTGCCACACAGCTTCCATTCTAAAACATTTCTTAAGCATTTGAGCTGCACACTATTCTTACCTCTGCCTGTCTATTCAACTCCTTTTCCTCCTCAGTGTCTTTTCCTGTTACTAGAGCATTAAAACAGCTTTACTGTATAACGCATAAAGTGTGAATATTTCTCTTTCAGCAAATGGATTTTTTTTACCCTTCCTGTTTCTTAAGTTTTTCCTTTATCTCTATATTTATAGATGAGAATCGTTTCTCCTCCTCCACACATTCTCTCTCTCTCTCTCTCTCTCTCTAACTCCCCCACTTCATGCACATTTAATTTCCTAAGTAGGAACACTCTTCATTCCTCTGTTTATCTCCTCCTCCCTCTCTCTTTAGTAGTTGTGAGACTCACCGGGCACATGCAGTGTGTGAGACCTCCGTAATGTAAAGCTGTCACGGTCATGTTCATGCTTCATGACCTTCAACTATATTATATAAATGACCACCAAAAGTTCACTGAGAGAAGCTATAGCCTGTCAGCGATGTTACAAATGCCCCCAATGTAACCACACATCTCATGTGCTAGAGTAAATGAGGGTTGAATCTTTGCTATTAACCTCCTTGTGAAAATATGGGCAAAGTTTGAGGCTGCAGTCCAGACAGATGGAGGTTCTGTGTGTGTATGAGAATGTGTTAGTGTGTGTGTGTGTGTGTGTGTGTATGTGTGTGCGTGTCTCAGTGATGAATATCAGATAAGGGGCTGAGTGTAGGAGTGGATCGCTGCCAAAAAGGGTCAGCTGAGCAGTAACAGTAGCAGATGCGGCAATGACATGTCATTCCTTCGCTCAGAGCTCTCTGAGAACAGCTTATTGCTTTTCTCTCTCTCTCTCTCTCTCTCTCTCTCACTCACTCTCTCTCTCTCTCTCATTGTGTTTTTCTCCATCCCTCTGTCTCTTTCTCTCCTCTCATAATGGAGGCACCGGTTCACACTGATATAAACATGAGCTTTAAGGCTTTCTACATAACTACATATTTAACTGTGTTGGATGGGGCGGAGTGTTTGGCTACTGTGAATGCAGTCAATTAGGATTACCACTGCACTCTGAATCATTAGTCCAAATAAAGGTCTATTCCCCTCTGTTTATCGAACTATGAGGCCTGACCAGCATTATTCTGAGTCGAATCTCCTAAATATTTATTTGATTAGAGCTATGGACGCTGCAGCCATCCCGGATCCGACACTGGGACACAATGGGATGGGGGTGGACTGGTGATGCCCAGATGGAGTTTTTCTAGCTGTGAGGCGCCTTACCAGCCTGGAAGTGCAGGAAACTCAGAGGTTAGATTAAGGGTTATTATTAATCAACTTCCGTTGCATCTGACACAACAAAACCTCATCGAACTGGAAAAAACACTCCCCTCTACATACTCTGCAACATCTGTGGACAGATCACTGGGCTCTCCTCAATTCCATCACTCTGAATATCAATAATGCTATGTGTCCTGGTTTCTTAATGCTTCTTCTATTATGTGTTCTATCAATTCAAAAAATGGCCCCCATTTGTCCAGAGGGGCTCATTTTCAGTGACTATGCTCATAGATTGAGAAGCAGTGGACATTGACTTTGGTTGCTTTATGACTTTAGGACTCATTGATGTGGCCATGAACCTTACCAGCCCGGGAAAAATGGAGAGCGGATCTATGTGTGTGGGTGTGTGTGTGTGTGTGTGTGTGTGCACGCGTACGTGCGTATTTGTGTGCGTGCATGTGAGCGTGCATGCGTTTGAAAAAGAAAATAAACAAAGACAGGAAAGTCCCACATGACAAAGAGCATACTTTACAAGTACAGCTGGTTAGAATAATTGCCTTGATAGTTAGCATTACTTTATTTGAATTGTCTTGTTTGTTTCAACAATACATTGTAGGATATTCTTTACGAAGGACTTTTAAATCCAGTTTAAAGTAAGGGAGACTTGTGGCAGAGAAGAAGTTGTGTGGCCGGGGTATTTTCAGACTGCTGACACCTCTTTTTAATTATAACAATCTGCCACAGTCTCCAGCAGCATGTGAGTGCTGTCTGCTGTTCAGATACACAAACACAGACGGGTGGCACACCACTGCTTCACATACAGATACTCATACATAGATTAATAACAAAGTATAAATGTAGCGTCTCTCTCTCTCTCTCTCTCACACACACACACACACACACAGTGTGAACTCACACTGGCTTGCCCTGATCTGTTTCCATTTTGGCAGACAGAGCAGGGTTAGACTCATTTGCTTTTTCTCTCTCTCTCGCTTTCAACTTCAAACTCCTTTCATTCCCACACTGAAAAGACTCTTGGTTTGTTTGTGTGAATTTCTTTTGCACTCATTTATATGTGTAGAAAGAGTAAAACTAAAAATACACTTAATCTAAGAGAAGAGCCTGTTACTAAATCACAGCTAGGTGGTAGAGGGGAGAAACTAAACATTTAAATTATTTTGATGTTCAAACATGTTCTCAAAAAGAGATATACAACTACTTATAATCTCTGTAATTCCTTCTGGCTATTCTAGTTTACATTTTACTATTCTCCAAAAAAAATGTGACCCACATCACATACAGACACACAGACACATAGACAATCACACACACACACACACACACACACACGCACACTTAAAAACACAAACACAAACATAAACACAAAACATAAGAGAGCTTATTTCTTTGTAAACATCACAGCAACAGCGATAACTACAAACACAAGGACCACTTGTGAAATGGAGGGGAAAGAGTGAGTGCTGTGTGAAGATGGCTTGTGCCTGCAGCATTCATCATCCTATAATCTAATTGCACTGGTGAATGAATCAGTTTGTTCAGAAAAAGCATCACGCACAACAAAGCAAACCTGGAATACAGCTGCCCAGAGCTCCACTGACCCAGTTTACTCTGCTCCTCAGCACTGGGCACAGGCCAGTCAGCAAACCGAAGGGTATTGCTGCTGGACTCCAAGGGGGGCAATCCCAAAATTTAGCAGTTATGGCAAATAAATGCTCCATGATTACCACCTGGCCCAGAATTCTTCAAAAAAAAAAAAAAAAAAAAAAAATCCAGGGCTGACAGTAAATCGTTACTATAGTAACACATCTGGTTCATGCACCATTGAGAACAGAACACACTCAAAGACAAAAGGGAAACATATATGCTTTAATTTCTAGCAAATAATGAGCATGCTTTAATGCTTAAAGTGGTCCCATAGGACTTGTGATCTTTGATAGAGGCAATTATGGATCAAGTCTTTTTCTGAAAACACTGCTGAGGGAAAAACTCGAAGAGCACACTAACAACATCCAAGTTTAACAATACAATCTATCAGCATCATTCTGGGGATAAGGAAGCTTTTAATCAGCGGCTTTGCCCTCTGTGCTTGAGTTAAAGTCAGGGTCAAGACCAGGAGCACTAAACGGGAAACGGGATGGGCAATAAAACGACAGATTTACTCCTATGGGAAACTCGTTAAAGGACTGGGGGGTGAAGAGAGGGATGGTCCCAAGCCATAATTATAAGCTTTGAGCTGAGTCTCACTGGAAGCTTTGGGAAAGGCTGTATTACGTTTGATATACACCCTCCCTGTACCTACCTCCTCACAGGTGAACAGATGGTTGGAAAAACAGATCCCAGTGATAAATCTTTAGAGCACAGGTCAGAGGCCAAACAGACCACATATTGAACATCATCAGTACTTTTATTAGGGAGGCAGTATCCTAAAACCCTTCCATTGTGATGAGGGGTGGGCCACAGAAAAGGGATGTGTCTAGAATCTTCTAGATATTCTAGAAATTTAGCATTTCATACACGTAGTCAGCTTTTCAATTTTTAGTGTGGCACTTAGTGGACTGGATATGGCTTTAACTGTTCATGTATCATTAGCATAATCAGTGTCAGTCAGGAGAATGATGATCCAATTAGGTGGAGGTGGTATGAATTTATTTGCAAGTTAATTAGGGCACATGCTAGCTTTGTCTAGATTGTTCTACGCTGAGTGGTCTGTCACATGTGTTACTAGAAAAATTTGCGAGAAAATGTCAACCTTGAAATTTGAGAATCTGGAGCTTCTACTCATATCTTAGATTTTCAAAGCTTTAAAGCAAAGACAAGATGGTTTACTGAAAGTTACATTTCAGAAAACATTATGGCTGTTTTTCAAATGTTCAAAGTATCTTTCACATCCCTCCCCCATTTTCTCTTAATCCTTAGTCCAGCATGCTGAATTTCATAGTCATCCATACTAAAACCCAGCTTAGGGGAGGTTTTCTCACCATGACCTCTTTACTGAACTGGTTTTGAGCCTTTCATTTAATGGGATGGCAATTCCTTCTATCAATGGCTTAAACCCTAAACTGGATATGGAAGCCTGGAAATATTGTAGCTACTATTAGTCTGTTGATTGGACCTAATGTTTATCTGTAAATTCTACTTAAACAAGTCCAAATATAGACAAGTCCATTTAGACAAGTCTAAAATGGATTTTACTTGTGTAATCTTGATGCATGAAAATGGAACAGATTCACAAACAATCTGGAGAGAACTGAATGTAAGGGTCACATGTTTGAGCCAAGCAACAGGGCTCAAAAGGATCTGGCAGTGTAAGAAAATTTTCCTAATAAAGTTTTCCCATAAAGCATCCAGGAAAACATGTGGAACTTTATATTCTGAGGCACTGGGTCTGTCCTCGTGCCTGTCCTCAAATTCTCTTTCATGGACGGTCGCAGCTAGAAAAACAGAGTCACTGTTTAGAGCAGCATAATTCCTGCCAAACCAACACATGCAAATGCTAACATATTCAGGGGGATTTCCTTTTCAGTGTTTCCCGCTGAACCATTTTTAACTCTTACCTGCAGAAGACTCCAGTTCCATCCAGAGAGTAACACTGGCCCCCATTAAAGCAGTAGTTGGGCAGCAAGTCACAGGGGGACCTGCAAGTACCATTGCTCTGCACGTAGCCCGGACGGCAGCCTGAGCCGGTGGTGCCACCAGCCACGCCTGGAGAAGCGGCAGGATCCTCTCCCTCGGCAGCCCCACTGGGGAGCGTTTCATCAGGGGTGTAGAAGCTTGGGACACGAGGTCGGAAAGGCCTGGTAGGAGCTGTGGTAGTGAGGTCATCATCATATGTATCAGTGGTAGTGCTGTAAGAGTACTCGTCCGGAGTGGTTGAGACACCATCATCGTAAGGGGTGAGGTAGTCATAGTTCTCGGGCATCGACCAGGTGGGGTCACGTCCCTGGAGCTCGTGCGCTGACGGAGAAGGTGGGACGAGGTCCCTGCGATGGGAGCCTGGGTCAAGGAAATCAACGGTGAGGACGTCGGGGTGAGAGCGGTGAAGGACTGGGGAAGGAGTGGTGGGGGGTGTCTGACGGTCCAGGTCGAAGACAGTGGTTTCCATGTTGCCTTTTGCAGTCTGCCATGGAGGGTCAGTGTGCACACGTTGTCTCAGGTCCTCCTCCTCCATAAACTCATTGGTATGATCATGAGGGAGCAAGAGATCAGTCTCGGCTGAGTCCGGGCTGATGTCTGGGCTTCCTTGACCTACCGTCTCCTTGTTTGGACTTCCGGGGACCAGAGGAATGCTCTCTTCAAGCATACCACTCCCAACCTCCTCACCATCTCGGGGCTTACGTGCAGCTCTCAGAGTTAGGGTTATGGTATTGGATGAACCAGTGACACCAGCAACCTCCTCCATTTTGTCACCCTCAGCTGGCTGTGATGTCATGTTCATGGGGTTGTCTGACTCAGTAACATTTCCGACCACGGAATTCCCTGCGAAAAGATGTGGGGTGCAAGTTTAGGGCGAAGTCTTATTGAATCCTCTTTGTATTTTGTTCAAAATCATCCTCAGAACTATGAAACAATTCATTGAACAATACTGAACAACCAAATACATCAAGATATATAAAGAGGAGACAGCGCAGATTTTTATTCCTTGTAGTGTCCAGACCGATAAACAAATAAGACAAAAATTGAAAAAAGACAGGCAAGATGGAGAAAACAGCAACGCTGTTTTTGTCTTAGCATCAATTATTTCCAGCTGAGTAAGTCTCCCTATTTCTTTCAAAAGCAGCTTTAGCAAGCCTCAGGATTAAGAGTAATAATTTTACTAATGTACTCTGTTGGTGAGGAGCTTGGATTAGGGATTAGGGTTTGGACTCAAGAGCATGGGGCTTCCCCACAGGGAAACACTATTATGATCTGCAAGGGAGACGGACACCGTCTTTAAGTCTTAAATCAGACCAGTCGCAGCTCTTGTTCCTAATGGTGGATGGAATGGTTTGCTAAAGACTCAATGTCCTATTGGAGCAGTGGATTTTGGACTCAGTGTGAAGCAACCCCTACTTTATGAGACTGGTGTAAGTTTTACAATAAATCTCCCATTTAACAGTATGATATTTACAATATGGATTTTTTTTTTAAATTTTCTGTGATAATACAGTGACTGAAACAATATCATTCACACTAACTGAAATGTACTGTTGGATTGTCCAAGCATGTTTGCATGTTACTCCAGTTGTCTAAAAGGATCTAGTTACAGTGAACATCAACTGTTTAACTTCAAACTCATCAATTAATTTTGAACATATAAAAGAATAGGCAACACTGACCTTCAAATGATTGTAAAATTTTAGAAGACTTTAAGGAAAATGCAAGAGCCTATTTTGAAAAATGACTGTATATCTCTGGGAATTGAATCGCACTGAAAATACATAAATTTCGGTTCAGTTGTAAGTATATGCTACACTGTAAGAATATGAACGCTGTTTACTGTTTACAACAAGATTACTGCTTAATGTGTACTACAACTTTACTGCTGTTATCTGCCAGTCATTTTAATTTTAAACTTATTTATGGTGCACCTGAGCACACAATCTGTGAGATTATATCTGTGCTCATCACTAACATTATTGTTGCAAACTTTTAAAATTAAGAATGCACGTAGACCAATGCATCCTCACTCATCTCCTGCAAAACACATCAGTAGTGGGGCTCTGCTCCCCTCCAACCCTCCACACACACACACACACACACACACACACACATACACACACAAACAGACAAAAACACATAGCTTAGATGGTTTGCCTTTCACAGAATCTCTCATAAACATCTCAGTTAGTGAAAGATAAATCCTGACAGAAGTCCTAGATCACTTATACAGCTCTTACAGTAATAAGAAGTGGGTAGCTGTGTGGTGTCTGCATTTGTCTAAATGGATTTATCTCTTTTTGTTCCTCTAGGTTGAAAGATTGCAAAACAAATTGAGAGCATACTTTCCAAAGATGTAACATTTGTCAGCAGAGACACATCTCTGTGGCTTAGAATAAGCACATGCAGATTCGATGCCCAAAAAAGGCCAGGCAAGAAGAGCCTGTGTTTTATTAGCAAGTCGGAATGACCAATATTTTATTTCTGTAACTCATCTGATAGAATGTTATTTAATGTTGGGACACTGTAATAAGAAGTGTATGTATTTTCACATTCTTGATCGTTCGAGTTTATCGAGGAAGACTGCACAGAAGGGAATGCAGGATCATAGCTGACAGGAACATTTTTCTCAGCCATCTGGGGACAGTTATCCACACAGAGTTGTTTTGAACTTAAATCTTTCATTAGCAGACCTAGACCAACTGACAGACAGATGGACTGAAACACACACACACACTCTCTCTCTCTCTCTCTCTCTCTCTCTCTCTCTCCACACATCATCAAGTACTCTCACTTTTATTTTTGCATGCCACTCCAGAAAGCAGTAGGAGGCCTGTCAAAAGCAGTGGAGAAAACAATCTTTGATGTTGAATGCAATTAAAATATGTCTGTTTTTAACAGCCTGCCTTGTCAAGCTAATTGGATTAGCAAGAACAATTTAGGCAATGTCAGTGCCACCATTTATCCAATAAAACTACCTATGCAGTCTTTAAAAAGTACAGAGGAGGTTAATTATGATCCACTTGACTGTGAAATAAATATAATTTCGGTCAACTTGGGACAAAGTATCTAAAATCTATCTGTTACAAAAGGAGATTTACAAATTTATCATCTTAAAGAAGAGACAAAAAGCTAACAAATAAATTCGGACAGAGAAATGAGTATTTCTGTCAATAACAAAAACAAACAAACAGATGGCAAAACAATCTATGGAAATTCTTCTTCAGTAAGCTCACAAACACCATATCTTATGTACATTTTCATTTTTTCCACATTATTTTACACAGCGTTGGAGCTGGAGCTTAAGGAACTTCCCATATGGTGTGGTAAATATTTAAGCGCTGGGAACAAAGCCAAAATCGAATAAGAAAAAAACGGCAGAAAAGTTAGGGACCGTATGGGGGCTGAGCTGTCAAGTCTTATGTAGGTGGTCATATGACCTGGTGAGAGAGAGTATGTATATCAAAATACCATCAAGAAATAAAGCAAAACACCCTGGTCTTTACTAATATTATTTTGTTCTCTGGACCCATAAAATGTTGGATCAGGATCAGGTTACTTCCCAACACTGAATAAATCAATATCATAAATCTATGCTTTCACTATGATTTTTTTTTTCCATTTACAAACGGGTTCATTGATATGTGAATAATAAGTTCAAGCAGTATAATTGTAGCCAATGCTGGAGTGAAGTCAGTGACATAAATAGAGAAACAGGAGATCTGAGAAACAGGAGATTCTTGATTTAATCATACAGCTTTTAATACACAGTCACTTTTCACCATCAGCAAATGCATATCATAGATACTTGGCTTTAAACACATTAGGGTCAAAATTCCTGAAGGCTCTGCATGCCTTCACAAATGTAAAGGGCATACATTTACCACAGTGGAAGAGGTCCAGGTAATGCCAAGAACAGACAAACTTACAAAATATGGCTATTTTAACGGTGAGATACTGGCCCTTATAACTGAGCCTTAAATGGGTATATCCAGGGTTAGCCTGAAAGAGTGAGGTCATGATCCTGTATCTCTTTCCACAGAATCTAATTGTCTGTCTCCCAGACAGGACTGGGTACAAAAACCCAGAAACGGGGGCCAAGGCCCAGGGCTGTCTGAATGGACACAATGGGGTCCTTGTGTTCCCCTCTCTCACATGGTCAGACTTTGTTACGTAATACGTTGTTACCCCTCTTTTTCTTGGGAACCCTGATAGAGCTCTATTAGGCAAATGGCACTGAGATGGCAGAGCGGTCTAAAGAGTAGGAAGGGTTGAGTCGGCTATGTGGCTAGGTGCCAGCCCTGGTGGTGGTGGGTTTGACCGCTGGTGAAATGTGGGGTTCAGCATTGCCAGAGAATGGTTGCATGAAGCTGGGAGGATGCCAGACTCTTTATCTGGCTGGATGTCTTTAAAGGTTCTGGAGACAGACAGGAGGAAGGTGATGGGCTGTGACAGCGTATTCTCAGATGGCTATCAGATGGCAAAAAGGCCTGGCTATGACTAAAGCTGTCACAACTCAATTCATGACTTCCATGGGGCCGTCGCTGCTGAATACTGAGAAACGCTTTCTGTGGTTTCAAATGCTCATTCTGTCTCTTTTACCATTGTTTTAAACCAGTTTCAATAATGACTAATGACTAGAACGCACGAATACGTCGCATGGGGATGATGGGAGTGATATCGCAACATAAATATTTGGAAAATGCAATTTGGACAAATGATTTGTTTAAAGTGCAAGACTGTATTACTGAGTATTTCAGTAACTTCTATCTATGGCCATCGTTGCTTTCTGTTTACAGGCTCGGGAGTAACTACTGATTCAAACCATTAATCCACACTAAAGATCAATAGCCCGGATAGCTTTGCCCATATGTGAGAGTGAAGTCGGAAAAAGAAGAGGAGGTAGAAGGAGAGAGGGGGGAAGGAGCCCGTGGGGGAGGGGAAATCAGAGAGCGCTATTGAAATTGAGAGGAGGAGAGTGGGAGATGGGACTTTGAGGGGGGAAAGAGAAAAAGGTAGTACAAATAGAGCAAATGGAAGTGCTTCATTTCTCGCTGCTCTCAGTGCAGTAATGACCTGTTTCTATTTATCATTCTTTATGAATGAGAGGAGAGCTGGCAGCTGTTCCTGGCATCGGTCCTAGATGTAGAAATGTATATTTGAGATACGGTGACTGTCCGCCGGACACATTGTTGTATCTGATCACTCTTTCATTAGAACCACATTACGAATCTGCTAAGAGTCGATACGGTCGAAAGTAAATGTACAGATGCAGGGCAAGCAAAATAATGAATCAATCATCAATACATGATGAAAGTGCATTTGAATTCTGATGCATGTTTTGACATCAGAGTCAATGCGTAGGTGGAATGGTTCACAACACTCAAACTTAATCAAATACCTACATACTGGTTTTCACCCATTTTTCCCTCTCTCTCCCTCTCATATAAATCCTTTCATTTCTCCACTCAACAGGTGGTGGGCTGGAGGAGGAGGGATGTGTTGCCATGGCAACAAGCTTGCCCTCACTGTGCAGGGAACTGATGCAGTTGTGCTTACCCGGCATACAATACAATAGTCACACATTTGCCATAATAAGTACATATCTATACATGTACAAAATACGTCGCTGGAATTTAAAAAAAGACTGGAATTGAGAAATTTTTTTTACTCACTGGACACTGAAAGGAATTACGTAAAGCAGTTGTCTGGATTCGGACAACAATTGTAATAATGGCCCCTAACATCTGCACCCACCATGTTGTTATTCTTCAGCAAACTCTACCTTTAAAAGCCACCAAGCATACCACATTTCCTTTGAATGTTAGAGATGAGATGTAACATCATTAGAGTCTCCTGGATGACCTAATGGTTTCAAAATGGTTTGAGAGATGCTGTACATGCTCTTGTACAAAAAGGAAATGACATTTAGGATCTGTGGGTAACAAGAGCACTGGACTAAGGTACTTACATCCTCAACTCTGTTTTCTTCTGATTGATTTAAACAATTAAGCTAATTAAAAAATCTAGACTTTGAGTACTTGATAAACTCCTTGCTTTAAAAGGCGATGGTGGAAGGTGAGGGGATCGTACAGGCCAAGTTAATCCGACCCCCAATAATCCTATTACTGTTTTTTTTTTTTTTCTTTTGTCCTTCCCTCCTGTCTGAAACATGAGACAGTGGTGAATTCTTTTGGTAGTGAGTGGTAAAAAAAGGAGGTATGAATGAAGTGAACATCTCACTGATCCAGCATATTAGAGAAATCATCTTACTGCTTTCATCTTAGAATTTTCAGCTCGGTTAAATAAGCAATGCTACTCCATCAAGTTCACGCCAACCACACACTGATCCTTACAGGGATTCATTAGCATGATTAATGAACCTTTTCTCTGTAACGTCTAACACATATCAACATATCATTGTCTATTGGCTTCTTACCGTGGTTTAATTACTCGTTGAAATCCACAATAGTTGAAGTATCTATTCTACTTCAATTCATTTTTCCTAACTGGGAGAACTGTGTTTCATATCTCTGAAACAAATATAAAAGATACCGATATAACAGTGCTTATGGGACAAATAATGCCACGAAGCTGAATCTCATGGCCAGTTTGTCCACTACAATCTTAATCAGGAGATAAATGACTCACATAGATTCCTTTTTGAACAGACTTCCAGTGTAGTCAATTTTCTGATGCTTCTTATCAAGGCCTAAAATGAGCGCTAAAAGATCTGAGCATTCAAAACATACATCAGATTTACAGATTTCTCTGGAGATCATTCTATAGGGGATTGAGACTCAGATTCTGCTCATATAAAACACAAGCTCTCTCATCTTCTTATGGAAACGTCGGATCATGTACATAATATTTATAGGGAGAAAAGCATCATTAAGGGCATCAAGCCAAGGTCAAGCTCCCTAACACCTGTTATATTCCAGAGAGCTTTCTGGCTGCAGGGGAACACAGGAAAGGGAGGGAGGTGCTCAGAGATGTGAACTTTGTTTCGGAAGGACAGGTTGAAACAATGGCAATGCTACCATTGTGATCCCCTCTAACTGCCCACGTAAATAAATAATTGTGCATTGATTAAATTCCATTCGGATATTACCAATGTGCTGTCTAGTCTACCAAAGGGTGCCATTATCAGCAAAGTATGAACTGAAAATTCACATATTTGCATTTACACGAAGGACCTTGGGAATAATAAGAGGTCCAAATAAGTGTTTTATATAGCAATGACATTTACCCATACTTCACACCACCTTATAACTGCCCCATGGCGTCAAACTGAAGACTTTAAATATTTAACTACATTACAAAAGTACACAGTATGTTGACGCAAAGTGACCGACAAAAACATTAATAGCACGTAAGGCATGCCTGCAAATAAAGCAAAGCAAATACAACACAGATTAATGCTGCATCACAGATGTGCCAGCTGAGAGTGAGTGCCAGTAAAAGACCTCCCACGGTGACATCGCCCCCCTTTGGTTCATATTTCTGTGAATCAGAAAACCTCGAAATGTGGCTGATTTACCAACGCTTCTGTGCCCTGACGAACAAAGATAGGAACAAAGGCTGGACGAAAATGGCTGATGGAAAATTAATAAGTAAATCAGTGGGAAATGTAATAAATGGCAGAACAACAGAGACTTTGTTAATCGAGAGATTAAATGGTCAGACAAGATTTTATTCAATTCCGTGCATTTCATCATTTTTAATCCATTTAGAAATGATGTATTAGCCGAGTACATTCAAAATAAAATGTGGCTTGTTTTGTTGTGCATTTGCCGTGGTCGTCTGGAAACCCAGAAACGGCAATATTCGGGTTCTAATTATCGCTTTATCACCAATTAGCTCAGGCATAAAACGAATTGGCGCGTTTTACGCCCGCAGACACGACACTACACTGTCCTGTTGCTGGGCGTCTGGGTACAGCTTTTACATGTTTAGACAATAAGCTACCAAGCCACTCTATCCAATAACGGTTTACAATTAGACGGTTGATTTGGGTGGTGAGAGGTCGGGACGGATTAATTTTAAATTGAGGAAACACTAGGGATGAAATTTCAAACGTGATTATATTTTTGATATACATCTATCTGTATGCAGTGTATCGGAATGCAAACTAGTAATATACTCAATATGACCTTGCGTTTCTCAGTTCGTTAAGCACACACACCGCATCCATCCATTCAGGAGACCAAATGAAATCTTGCCGGGAAATGCGACTGACTGATGCTTAGCATTTTAAGATGTTTCCAACAGGGATATGACAGGTGATTTACTTTTAGATAAGCCTAAAACTCGCTGAAATGAACCCATCGACTTTTTCTTTGGAAGCAAAACCGATTGTATGAGAATGTCCGAGCAGAGGTAGACATGAATAATTCAGTGTGGAACCACAGTCGTAATCCTGCTTTTGTGTGGCTCCATCATTGCCATAGAGACAGCAGCTGCTCTGAAGAGTAATCACGGTGCATCAACTCAAAGCATGCCCAGTCGCCGTCGTAATGTGTCCGAGACCGTTACAGGTGTATATTTTTGAGGCCAGTCATGTAGGGCTCTAAGTGAAACAATCGATGGGTTCAGTTAAAAACAACATCCAATATACCCGCTCGTGAGCATTTTCTAATAGTTCCTACTTTATCCTTTGCAAAGGAGCAATCGTTTACGTTTCCAAACAAAATCAACACACAGTATCGACAGACCAGATCCTTAATATCTTGCATCGACATTTAACCTACATATAACGGATTGCGTCCCTTGCAACATCTCATAAGTGGCAGGCTGCGGCGCGCAATGACATGATTCGAGCGCACAGCGAAACCAGCCGTTACTGTGCTACTGACCTAGCTCTGTCTCAGTTTGCATTTCACCCCTCAACAGCGTGTTTGACGATTTATTTGAGAACAGTTTGTTCTGTTGGTGAAAAGGCAATTTCTTACCATGTGCAAACGGAATCAAGTGCAGAATCAAGATGATAGACAGCAACATCAGTCTCCAGCATCCCATGTAAAATCCAATTTCCTTTCCATTCATGATTGCTTGTGGCCCCAAATAAAGAACTCGAGAAAACAATTTTTAAGGATCCCTCTAAGCAGACTTCGAAAGGAGCGGTAAATCCGTATGCTGTATTGACCAGTCCAAGTTATATTATATCTCCTCGGCGCTTCTCCATAGTTATAAGGATCTGTGATATCTTCTGTGGTCTTGTTTGTTTAGCTCCTCGTCCTTGATTTAATGTTCTGGAATTTTGTCCTTTATGGGCCCATTGCCACAAAGCAACGGTCAAACAGATATCTCGTGAAAGAAAGGATGGACGCTCTACAAATATGACGGAGCGCGCTCGGGGTGGCGGTACTACTAGTTTTAATCGGACCTATTCCACATCTACCTTCGAACAGCGAATCGCCTCTAAGACTGCGATGCTATTCTCCCCAATCTGCGAGGGGAAAATGATTTCTGCACCCAACCTCCTCTCCCTGCCCCCCCTCCTCTCCTCCTCTCCTCCTCATAGCCCCCCATAACCCCTCCCAGATATTTTTTTTTCTTTTAGGAATAATATTCTATTCAGCTGTGTCGAAAACTCGATTTTGCTCCTTTAACAATATTTTTCAGTGAGACATTTTAGTTTTTGAAAATACAAATAATAACAATTCATTTGTTAAAGTTGCAGAAAATAGCGTATGTATGTGTCTACTTCGTGGGTTCTTTAATTCAGCTATCAATGCATTTTATATCTTCAAACATAAAATAGAGCATTGCATTAAGATTCCGTTTGCAATCGATGAGAGAAAATATACGATTTAAAACTAGTGTTCTGCGCTATAATGACACGCCATACAAACACACTGACCCAATTTTGGCCGTATGATCACAGTATAAATGCATTATTCTAATGTCATAATATGGTGCTGTCAGTTAACGGTATGATAGTATAAAACATCGAGAACTGGACAATAGGACAGGGGAGGGGCGGTAGGCGTGAGATATACTCTTTCGGATGCTGTGATGAATGCGCGAGGGCTGGAGGTGTCGGTGGTGGGGGTCGACAGCATTCTTCCACAGAGGACCATTGTAGAAGAAAAAGACCCCGCAACAGGCGGTTTACCAATGGCGTGGGGTTTTTGTGGCATTGTGTGGACCAAATGTTTCCAAGAGGATATGAATATGCGACAACTGAAGCCTTTAAGGGGGCATTTGCAAGAATCACTTTTTTTCTTTCCCTTGGCCACAATATTTCTTCGGGTTATTGGTTTGTTACTGATCTTTATGGTCGTTTTAAAATGGTCAGTGGAAAGTTATCACTAATATTTAAAGACAAATGTGTGTGTGTCTGACCTTAAGTTAATTTTTTTTAATTAAAATATTTGTTCTCACTGAAAAAGAAATCACTTAAGGAGAAAGAGACATTAGGGTCAACATTAGGCATCACCAGTTCAGTTCTCTCAAGCCAAATATGTACTGGTCTAAGGAAAACACATTTAACATCCTTTCCAAATTCAATCAAAGTGCAAGATGTCTGTTATATTTGAAAGATCTTAACACACATGTCAGAGTATCTTCAGTGTATGTAAACAAATTTGTAGTTGTCACTTTTATTGGGATCTTCCGGTGAAGTAATCCTTTTTAAGCAGGGTCAGATTTTGCCCCAGTTCTTAGGCACCCAGACTAGGGGCACAGGGCCATTTCCTCCCCCTCCCCAAACAAACGGAATATTTTACACCATACGTGGTCCATGTTACCCGTAGAATGAGGCATCTCTCATACATGTAGCTTAAACCCAAGAAAACCCTGTTCCGTTCCTGACAAACATTCCAAAAATTACTTATCATAACTGTTCTTTTGAACTCTCGTTCACTTATTCCCATAGAGACACACTCTTAAACATATATGCTGAGATGGAGAGGTGAGAAAAATGCTTTTTCAGAAGTCATGAACAGACAGACCGCTAAATGATTTGGGCTCTTGAGAGGGAACAATCTGTTGCTAAGTAACAGAAATAGTGCCATACTCTGTGGTGCTACAAGAGTCACAGTCACATCTCCTTAGCGTGGAGATGAACCTTGAGTGCCCCCCCCCCCCTCTTTTCTCCATACTTCACTCATTTTCCCACCCCTCCCCAGCTTTGTTAACCATGTCCCACCGTCTGTCTCTCGTCCTAAACCTGGGTCTTCATGACCTTAGAGAGCCAGTTGTTCCCACACTGAGCTCTGAGGGCTGTAGCTGTGCTGAATGCCAGCGGGCTCAGCTTCAAAAGAAAGCAAGCGGGCTGTTAGAGCAGGCATATTGTCTGCCTCCACATTATCACTCTCAAACTAATGAAGGGATGGCCACGGATGCATAAAAATGCACACACACACACACGCACGCACATTCACGCACACACGCACACACATGCACACACACAGACACCCATGCACACACACGCACGCACACACACACACACACTCGCACATGCACACACATGCACACACACAGACACCCATGCACACACACACACACACACACACACAAGCGCATGTTCAGCCATGTGTGCACAAAAACTATATCCCACAGAGGCAAGCGATGTGTATTCTAGCTTTCTGTGATAGATTTGACGCCAGAATTAGTTTTGAACTAGTTTATTTGTTATCAAGAGCAATGTTACACTGAAGAATATAGTCAGTAAAACTGAGTATCACCATTTTGCAGAGATACTACATCATCTTTGAGTTTGGGGTCTGAGTTAAATGCACTGAATAGAAAAATATATGAGCTGAGAGTGGTCTTATAAAAGCAATGTACATTACCACCCGGGTCCTGGTATCAGTCGATTCATTTGCAGCAACACTCAAGTTAGTATTTATTAAGTCTGGCTTACTCCCACTCACTGATGGCAACAAAAAAAAACGTACTGGTGAGGTGCTCTGGCAGTTATCACAAAAGGAGAGGCGCCTCCCTGACAGCTTGCGATGGATGTTTACTTACAGACATGTTAAATGATAAATATGACCCCAAAGGCTCCAAGCCTTCAGCTTCACCTGTCTACTTCATTATTCTCCTTGCTAATGCAACGTTCTGAGTGAGCTATCTCCACAGACGAGACATTTAACATATCCAAAACACATCTAAAATTGCTCTCAGCATGGAAAGTGTGCATTATTAACAACCAAATGTATTGATTAGTCTTTCTTTTGATTATAAACCGTAGCACTGATGAGGTTGGGGATGAGAAAATCTGTTTAATGTGTATTTGTGTGTGTGTGTGTGTGTGTGTGTGTGTGAGAGAGAGAGAGAGAGAGGGAGATGCTGATTTTTTTTTTAGTGTATCACTTGAAAGGCTGTGGAGAACAGGGCCCCCTGGTGGGTGAGCCTGGCACTCAGCCCTCTCCCTCTTAGCTCAACCTGGTTTCTCACACACCTCACACTGCCCCTCCCTCCCCATCCACACACCCACACACACATGCAAACACGCACACACGCACACATTGACACACACACATGCACTCTCACACCTCATCTTGGCAGGCTGCTCAGGGGGTGTATTAGGGTAGCACGCTCAAGGCGATTTCTTGTATAAAATCTTCTCCTACAGTTACATGCAAAATGTGAACACAAAAACATGAGCACGAAGTGATTAAGTTATACCAGACATCAACAAATGTAATATAAACTCTTAACAGATATGTATATCGCTTTGTGATAATAAAAGTGTTGCTCTTTGCTTACCTCAGTGTTTTCAAGTCATTGCTTGGCTTTCCAGCTGAGCTTTTCATAGTAGCAACTAACAGGAAGGATCAATGTAACCTTAACATACAGAGAGCATCATTCATTTAATTATCATTTTATTCTAATCTGTGTTGTCACAGCCCGTGATTTCTTCCATCTGTAATAATTTCACAACAGTCATTGAACACATTTTAGTCTTCTGCCCTGGTTAATCTTTGCACACTTATACCAGAACCATGGCTTAAAAAAGGCCAACAACAATGGATATGAATAGCCTTTGAGAAAAATCTATTCATACCTAAGCAATCAGTGTGATAGTACAAGACATGTTGGATCAGGGCACAAATAGTATAATCTGTTAGATCCCTCTGCAAACGCCCATTTCTCCTGATCTCTCAACCAATCAGTTTAAACGCAAAGCTGCAACACATGGATTAATTAATAATCTCTAAACTAGATCACTCAAACAAAAACAGTGATCTTCCCTACCCCCTCCAAAAAAATAATAATCAAAACACAGTGAGACTTCAGTGAACAAAGCAGACTTTTCTAGGGGGCAATAATGTGGACTAAGCGCAAAAAAAAAAAAAACATGTCATAACAATGCAATAATCACCACTTGACCCACAGCCCTGATCTCTTCTAGAGAACAAACCATATGAGGGATAAAAAAAGAGGGTTATAAAAGAAGTCATAAGTTGTTTGGAGGCAATCTGAGGTCAAATAACAGGCATAAAAAATCTAAACAAAGCTTGGCGTGTTTCTATTGGTCAGGTATATGTACATGTATGTGGGTGATAATTAATACAGTTAATGTGTATGGCTCTAAATATAGGTATCTGGGGTTTACATGGCAGAAAGAGGGATGCTGGTTTGTGCAGCACTATAAAATTCTTTATTTTGAAGAACAGGTAATCTTGATTTAGAAGATGATATGCAAGATGGTTGTGCATAAGTCTAGTGCAATATGTGTAGAATATGTCTAATTATCATGGCAGTACCACAAGTATCAGTTTAGTAAATTTCATCATCAAACTACAAGAGGTCTCTTTGTAGCTAAACAAAAAACATACTCCCTCTTTCTCTGTCTTACACACATACACACACATGCATGCGCACGCACGCGCACGCACACACACACACACACACACACACACACACACAGTCGTTTAAAAAAAAAAAGAATGTTCCAGATGCATTTTACGATCCACTTCCTCTGCCCTTGTGGACAGAGTCTTGTTTCTCCTCCTTTCTCTTCTGTCCGCTGCTTTCTTTTCCTTTTTATTCGAGTGCTGCTAGCGCTGTGTTGCTATTCCTGGCTCTGGGTGAGGGCTTGGAAAACGCAGACTGATGTGCTGCCAACCAGAGCAGAACTAAACTGTTTGTGCTGCCCCCCCCCCCCCCCCCCCCCCCTCCCTCTGCCATCTCCAACCCCCCACTTCACGCCAGCCGCCTCACACCCATCCCATGGCCCATCCCCCACACTTTTCTCCCTGCACACTCTCTTTATATCTAAACCCAACGGCCACTATCACTCACACTCATTCTCAACCAGATCAGCAAGAACAACACTAATAAACGATCCAGATAGAGAGATTATAGTTGCTAATACACACAGACATAGCATAATAGCATATTAATGACACAGGAGCTATGAATGTTTAAGAGGAGCCAAGCGTGTGTACTGTGGAATACAACGGAAATGACGATGGAGATGCATTTCTCGAAGATTAGACTGTTAGTAAGTCTACAACACATGAAGGAAAAACAGAAACAACAAAATTACAGCTTGACATTTATTGTATACAAGCTGCGTAAACTAATTTCCAATGAAGACGTGCCCCAGTCCTACAGTTTACAGAGAATGAAGAGATTGGTTCATATATGCTTCAAATCCACTTTATCAAGATCCAGTATGACATATCATTAGGGCAATGCCAGTTGGGACTACTTGTGTGCCTGACAGCATGTGCCAGTAGATGCAGTAATGAGAAGATTGCCATCGAATGCCCTGTTAAATACAGAAGACAAAACCCAGTAGATATGGAAACTGGCTTCTGTCTGTAGTTCTGCAAAGGTCAACTCTGATTCAGCTATGGCATATCACCAGTGGGGAAAGGAAAGAAGACACACACACACAATAAAAGACAAAGGGAGCGACAGAGAAAGAGAAAGAAGACCGAAAGAGAACATGAGAGTGAGCCACAGAGAGAGATGTCAGTTTTTAAAAGCTTGGATGTTGTATCGGTGACCGTGGAAGACCGTTCTGAACCAATACATTGTCGAGCATATTGAACTAATGTTGCCATAGAATCTCACAAGAGAGACACTTGGGTGCGCGTTGGAGACTGAATATTTAACATGGAGATGAATGAATAATGCAGCCCCATTGCAGCAGTGAGTGAACAAGGTTAGTGTTGAGTGATGCTAATTTAGCCTGCACTGGCCCACTTTCAGATAAGAATACAAACCGAATGAAAAGACATACAGTCACTGCAAAATTGGAAATGGGTATATTTACTGCACACGCAAACACACACTGTATGTGCAATGCACCAAATATACACTATTAACTGTCCAGAACAAACACCAAAAAAAAAGAAAAGAAAAAAAACCAGCAGATATTTTCATCCAGCTCTTTCAGGCAAGTTTTTAACGCTTGAACAAGGCTGTTGTTGACCATGTTTGCCCAAACAAATTCTGACTGAGCAGAGACTGTAAATTGATTATGAAGACAATCAGCCCCGTTGTGCTGGAAGACCACAAAGCTTGTATAATCCTTAGGGCTCAGAGGACTACAGACAAAAGTGATACAGGTAATGAGGGAGACAAAAAACAATGCAACGCTTATTTGTCCTTCCACAGGCTTAGGGGCATGGAGGCATGTGAAACCCAGGAAATAACAACGCGGCAGATAAGTGAAAGTGTGAGGGATAGATGGAGAGAGAGGACAAAAAAACGTCTGTGGTTTCTTACCTGTTCATTGTTTTTATGTTCTCAAAACATAACCAATACGAATGACAGGAAAAAAAAAATACAAACACAAACTCAACAGTGACGAGAGAGAAAAATTACATCATTACATTAGCTGTGTTGAGTTCTTAATGTGTTTGTTTAAAAGTGCTAAATTTTAGAGTCCCTGGTTATGATAATTAGTGAACACAGTGTTGTTGAAATATTGCTCTAGCTTCATTAGGAGGGAAATTCAGAACAGAAGAGGAAGTCAAGTGAAATGGGAATGCACACCAAAGAGAGGCTTTGTCAATTATTTAAACCATTTGACCAGAATCTGTCAACAATCATTCGTCATTCAAGCTCTGTCATTGCTCATATTTGGAAACGCATTCCAAAATTGAGGGCTGCGCTTACTGTCAGCAAGCCTCAGACATCAGACTATTTAGTCATAGCATCGACTGCAGTACAAAACATTAATGATCAACTGCCAAACTGTTGTTTATTTTAAGTTTGTCTTAATGTTTGTTTATCTATTCGTTCCCATTTTCCTCATAATTTGACATGTCCAACCAACCACAGTCTCTCATAAATCTGCACGTTACGTAGCAGAGCAGTATTTGTGCAGGGGTATCCATGACACCCAAACCATAGACTCCTGACCAATAGTGAACACCACCAAGCACTGCACGACCCCATCTGATAAAACCACTCACTGGAATAATTGTGTTCCCTTGGACCTGCGGCCTCAACTGGACAGTGTGGAAAATTTAGGCTGCGCCTCTGTTCCGTGATAAAGTACCTTATCTGTCTGCAACACTCAGAGGTACCAGTACATTTTTAAGTTTCCAGAACAATCCCATCTATAGGTTACTGCTTTCCCTGCCATAGTCTTGATTAATTCTATTCTAATGTTTACGATGCTCTGTCCCATAGAGCAGAAGTTTATAATAGGGCTTTATACATGACAATAGAAGGGACTTGGCTCCGCTAAAGCCTTAATTGCGTGGCATAATTAGATATTTAATAACAGTCAGATGTTTCATTAATGTTAGCCATATGAACCTCATGAAATCTCCACCAAACATTCAAGTGTCTGACAAACAAGAGCAGGATGACAGAGAAGTACTCATCTATTTTAAGAGACTCCCTGGAGGCAGCCAAGGTGGAGTGAAACACCATATGTTTCTCTTTTATGGATAATATATAGCAGAAGCGAAGGAGAGATGCCCTTATAAAAGTAATACAAACTCATTTAACTAAATGTCTAATCCCAATATGTTCAATTGATCAAAACCATATTGTATCAGAGTATGAAGTGGTGAAGGTAGGATTGCGCTGGGAAAAGCATTAAGTGGAATATTGTTTAAAACGGAGTGAGAGTTGGGTCCTGCGATGCAGGATTTATTTAGACAAAGCGAGGCAATGACAGTCTTTTAATCACTGGCAGGAGACGACGGGAGGAAAGGAGAAATTGCTAAGATGGGTAAGATCATCAAGGAGGAGTGGAAATGTTCATCTCCCTTTTACCACGATTACCTCGGCAGAGCTGTGAACCACTGGCCTACTTTCAGGTCATTCATTTTTAATGAGCTCCTTCACGGTCTGTACTGAAGCTCACTGGGCAACAATCTGTCAAATCAATAAGAAAAAGACAGGCTAAGTCGACTCACAAGGTAATTCCATTTTAAAAGATTTTGAAAAAAAAAAAAAAAAAAAAGAAGAAAAACCCTGTTAGGCATGTTTTCACAACCACGCCGAGAGACCTCATGGCTGTTCACCTCTCCGCGCTGTAAATTAAAAGCAAAAACAACTGAGTGGAGTCGCGTAACTTCGCAGAATAATCTTATGGAGCTGTTCATAATTTAGACCTGGAGAGGTCTGGCAGTTGGATGTGCTGTAAAAGCATTTGGTTGAACTGTAGCACACCTGTTCAACATACTTGCTTCACCCAGGATCAATTTACCATGTCACAGCAATCACTGAATGGGCCTGGTTTTTATTGCTATCGGTGGGTGTTCGCGAGTACAAAGTCAGGTCTGGGAGAGTAATGAAAACAGATTTACTGATCCGGCCGTTGGAGAGGAAGCAGGAAGAGTGAAGTCATGTGAATCATTGTCTTGGTGAAAATTTTTCAACAATCTCATTGCCGATGAGGAATGACAAAAACTCTGACCTTCACACACAAAATAGTTGTCAAAACTGTTGGATTCTCAGAATTAATATGAAACTGGCATAAGCTCTTCACTGGCATAAGCTGCTTGTGTCACCTCTGGCTACCTTGACTGTTCTATCGCTCTGCAGGAGACTCCAAACAGGCAGCATTTCTCAGGTAGGCTTGATCACATACGACAACAACAACAACAACAACATTTTTATGTGACTGAAATATGTGAAAGCAAAATACACACAGTCCCCTGTGGTCCAAGTGTACCTCACTCCATTATCAGTTACAAGCTTATCTTTATTTTCATGGTTATACACATGAGAAACCGAGATATATTTTCTGAAAGCAAGATGTTAATGAAGTCTGTGTATGTTTTACTGTCACCAAAAGATTCATTTACTTTGCTAACTCTTGCCGTACATTTTTCAAATTTCTCTTCTAAGTTATCTAAGATACAGCCAGTACTGGCCTCACTGGTAAAATAGCTAGGATAATAAACAGTAGTTCCTCGCTAACTTTGCCACTTAGCTATGGCAAAACACTTGAATTACTCACAAGTAAGTAGGTTACTTTAGTGTTGTGAACTAAACTATTCTTCACGTGTTCCCCACATCCGATTTCAGTGTGTGAACTTAACTTAAAATGATCCGCAACCACAAATTAACAAAATATGTCAAATATTATGTAGTAATGTATCTGTGTTAATAATGGAAGCCGCTAACGTGGCTGATCATGCACTTTAAGATAGCCTTGGTAAGCAGGCCTGAAGCAAATTTATCTGCTCGTGGTGATTAGGTTGAGAAGCAATCTTAGTTTCATACATTTTTAATGTGGCGTTTTACAATTTGCAGCAACATACAATTTGATTTCCTTTTGCCCATCCTGGAATGTGCTGGCCAGATAAGCAAGATGAGTGTGTGTTCATTCATCTCAGCAACACCAGACAATAGTAAAGTTCGATACTAAAAGGTTACTTTTATGCCAACAAGAGCTTTACAGCTTCTGGAGAGAAAAACTAAACTGAGAGAGAATTCTAATACAACTGAACTCACACACAGATACACAGTGACAGTTACCATAAGACAAAGCGAAAATTAAGAAAATACTTGACCTAAATTAAAATTTCAGAATCTTAATAATTATTCTTAATAATCTCATTATCTTAAAATAAGTCTTGAAAAACAAGACTTCTTTGTCTTCAAGTAAACAGGGAATAGCATACCAAAGTTTTCTGTAGTTAATATTACACTACATGTCTTGGAATCTGATCAATGATTTCATAGTGTGAAATGCTGACCAAATGTGTATTAAACACAAAATCAAGTGACTGTAGAAGTCATTTTAAACAAATACAAGAAAACTCACACACATACGTCGATTTAATTGTAGTAAGAACTTCAGTAGTTTTATTGCACATGATAGAAATTCATCAGATGGAATAGACGGATTAATAGTGACACAGCATCTTGAAAAACTGCCACTGTCGAACGGTTAGTGATTACGATCATAATTCATTTTACCATATGTGAGTTTTCAGCATCAGTCTGAGTAATTAATTGGCTAGGATTAGATGATTTGTGTCTTACGTTAGTCCAAAAGCCACCAAGCAGATCTGAGCCATGTTTTACCTGTTCACCACATAAAACTGACCATGGCATTGCAGATAAACACATGCCTACATCCTCTACAGCTATACATTTATTAATCTACTCTTAAAAGATGCAACAGGATGGAATATGTGAAGAGTTATAATGAATTCATGGTAATGTGACAGGATGAAAATTCTCCTTATTCTTCGGCCATCCAGAATACGTGAAAAATAGGTACTCCAGCAACCTTCAGCCTATGTTAACTACCTGTTAACTACCTTTGTTGGTATTTGATGTTTCCCAGGACACTGTAAGCTTCAGTATGTTCCTGCTATAAGCCTCACTTCTGCCCCGATTCTCCCAGCTCCACGACTAGTTTTCAGTGCTATCTGCTCTGAATCTAGACTGATTCAGTGCTTTGGCATAATGAGTAATGAGTGCATATTAAATATAACGACAATGGCAATATAATGATTTCTCCACTAGATTTATCTTATCAGGGTCAGTACTTACCTTGAGCTAGGCATTTGGGGAGCAACAAATCACCTTTAATTTCCAGTTTCACCAGCATTAAAGCAATAGTGCTGTATAACAGACTTATAAAATGTTCCGTCACGTTAATGTGTAATGCGTTCATGCCATCATGATTTTGAACATCTATTTTTTCCTACTAATGACAATTTGGAAAGCTCAGTTACCCTCGGTGTTGTTAGCTCCCCTTCACACATCGGTCGAGCAAGTGTTACTTTTACACTGCTTAACAAGCACATGCATTCTCTGTCACACGTGAGGCCAGTCACTAAGTTTTTACCATTTTGTTTAATGAGTTGTGCTGTATTGGCAATTGAAAATACTTGAAGGTGAACGCTATTTGTGACAACATGGACACCTGACCGTCAGTGACCACCGCTTGGAGAAAAGTCCACGGCCAGTTGTCTTCCCATGATTATAGTTGACAAAGGTGGCAGAACTGAGATTCATACCCTGTATCCCAGATTTACTACACACCCCCAAAGTGTTGGACTGAGTACTTGACTTGAGAGTCCATTAGTACAATGTTTTTTGATTACATAAAGGCTTTTCCAACTTTGGCTGGATGAACAGGGGCAATTGTTTTAAGGAAAACTTGGAAAATTGCCAAAGATGAATGTAAACATTTTGCCTGCTTTTCTGGGATTTGAATTGGAATTAAGGATTGGAACTTTTAAAACACTTAAAAAAAAAGGGGGTGAAAATAAAGACTGAGGTTGAAGACATTTCCATCCTTCTTTTGGATTAAAGGGCCAAATTCCCCTTGCCCCAGTAAAAGCCCCTTTATGCATTGCTTCAACAATCCTGCCAAAAGACTCACTTATTCAAAGACCTCAGGTACACTGTGTTGCCATGTTTTCCATTTAGAACGGTTTACATATTCATATTATTACCTAACGGTAATACTAACACCATTTTTTTTCTTTCTAAACTGCGTTTGGCCCATTGGCCATGGTCCTTAAGTAATTTATATCAACAGTTTAGAGATGTTCTGTTTAAAATAAACATTTCAAAATGGAAAGGAAAAATAAGCAGGCTGTATCCTGATCCTGGGCCAGGTCCAAACAGGATCTCAGAGACTTCTACAAGGATAAAAATGACCCCCTGGCTGAAAGCATGGCCCAGAAGGTGTCAAAACAACTGTTTAATAGTTTGTTTCTATGCCACTGGAAGCACTGGACAGTCCAGCGCCACTATAAAGAAAATCTCAAATTAACAAAGCAGTGTCAGATTATCTGAAAATACACAGCAGTGCATAGCCCCATAAACATGAGACTTATTGGGACTCCTTAGCTTGTTTATTTAAGGGACTCGCATGGGGAGTACTCAACAGCTGTGCTGAGCTTTCACACAAGCATTTGGTAGATCTGTTTCCTTCATCCTGCATGTTCACTTTGTTAAAACATTGTGCAAGACTGTGCAAGGTATCTTATAGACTGGTATGTTTTTTGTTCTTTTTTTTTGTTATTGTTGTAAATGGAAATGCAGATGGGAGCCTAAATCCTTTTTACATATTGAACTACTGAAGTAATCTAACCCAGTATGTCCCCCCCCCCCCCCCTCCCCCCCCCGCCAAGTGCTGCTTTGGTACCTGCTGGATATTCTATCACTGAAATGAACTGATAAATGAAGCTGGCAGAAAAATTTCATAAAATTACAGGGAAGAAATGCAGAAAATGAATACTATTGCGTAAACTATCGTGTAACTTTGTCATTTTTCAATCTGCATGATGCATTGTGCAGTAAGGAACTTTCAGATTATCCTAGCGGTTTAGGATATAAATATCAAGATTAAAAGGGAAACACTTACCGGCACAAACTGCGGTATTCATTTCTCTGAATCAAATCTGTAGGATGGCTTGAGAAAATTCTCAAGAGAAAATCAAACTCGTGTTAGACTGAAGTTTATTGTTGCGACATTTATTGGTACGATCTGGTTAGTTTCAGAGAGCTAATGAATTCAAGCCCTGTTGTGTTTTCATTCTCGGCCTGTTGACTGTGACAGAGAAGATGAGCATTTCCATGTCTAATGGAGATGTAATGGGCTATGTCAAATCTGCATGAAGAGAGATTGTGCCCGAACACTGCCAATAACGAAACTTCGTAAATATCCCAGTGCCACATGGGGAAAAAAAGATACAGACTAAAACATTCAGCAAAGTAAACTGAATTTTTCTTTTACTAACTCATTTTACTACATTTCTCTTTGGTCAGTGTCTGCTCTATTCTGTTTCTCAATCTAAGCCTTTTAAATGTGATTTCACTGTTTTTTTTAATGTAGCCCTCCCACCCATACTTAAGATGATCATTCCTAACTGAAGGAAAAGACAAATCCCAGTGATTACCTCACAGTTAGTGGAACCAGATGATCTGGAAGTGAATGAAAAACAACATGAGGACTTTATACAAATCAAACTTTTTCAGCATGTCCATCGTTTACACAGTGTTTCTGATGTGGCTGTCAGATGAACAAATGCATGGACTTCCACTGTTTGATTGAACTGATTCAAGATCAGTTCCTCCTTAATTGTACTCATTTTTTTGTATACACAGATGGCGTGAACAAAAAGTCTCTGACCGTGTTCCTCATGCTCATGACTGGAGGTTTACCATTATACAAGGGAAATAATGGAAGATGATGGGTGCTATGGGGGAGGCAGGAATTCAGAAGATCGACTGGTTTAACCGAGTCAGTGAATTAACCTTCCTCCTCTTTTCAAGTTCTGACTGTGATCAGTAAAGCAGGGTGCCAACTGCCAACTGTACTGCCAAAAGGAGGTTTAATTTGGATCTTTGAAACTGGCCCATGGCAAAGCCCATGATCTATTCCACAGAGTCCCATTACTGTGGCGAGAGCATCTCTTAGCATATGTCATTGCTACCAGTTTGGGTAATGGCAAATCAAAACTCAGCACCTGACTCTCAGAAATGAAAATATGACGGCATGGCGACTGTATTTTACAGACATCCGATCTCTTTAGGCACTCGTTTTTTCTCTGTGTGTGTGTGTGTGTGTGTGTGTGAGTGTGTGTGTTTTTTGTATAAAACTGAATCCAAAAGCACAAAGCTGCACAGCCCCTTCTTCTGCAGATGGAGAATCATGAGAACTGTTTCCATGGAAACGTCCTCCGACAGCACGCAGGAATACAAACATGAGATGCCTAAACGCTTCAGTAAGGCACACATCACACTGAAAGGATGGAGCATCCATCACAGGACAAAAAAATCTTTTTTCTCTCTCTCTCTCTCTCTCTTCAGAACACGGGCTCACACACAGACAGACTGTGCCAGCTTTAGAGCTGAAGCCATCTGTATCTCACAGTCAGACTGTCACTGTTTGTTTCTTCCCCCAAAGTCTTTATCATTTGTATTTATGCTGCAGGGTCTTTTTTTCAGGTAGGAACCACACACAAACACATAGAAAAGATTAAGACATGAGCAGTCTATTTTTATGCTTGCCAATCAAACGTCAGGCTACGGTCAAGAAATCTCAGTGTTGGCCTCAAGAGATGGACCACGGGATCCCATTCATTTCACAGGCTTTTTCAATTTGTCAGAGAAAACCCGTAAAAAAATCATTTTAGCTGTCAACTATCATTTCTCACACAATGGGTTTGTCCCTGAGAAATGGGGAAAAAGATCTAATTGGACTTATTGAAGACTCCCACCTACCCGCCCCAATTTTCTGGGAACGAAGGATACAGCAGGATTTCTGAGGGAAAAAGTATTTTCATGAGCGAGGAAATATTTTGCGTTATGAGCAAGCTCTTTCCAAACTGCATCTGACCGTAATGGCCTTTGCAATTCTGTCAGTGAATTCAGGACTGGCTGGGATTTTCTTTTATACCAGGTTCTTAGCTGCTGCTTTAAATAACTGTACCTGTCTTTTATGGTTGGAAAAAAAGAGGAGATAATGAGAGACAGCAGTAAACATGAGGGATGAAGACAGGCAGCGATGAGAGGGCGGTATGACAAACAGGACACAAAGGGGGGGAGGGGGGGTTACGCCTGTGAGAATTGAGGGGAGGGAAGTAAGGAGGGAGTTAAGAAGAGAGTGGGCGAAAGGCAGAGTTTGTTTGGATTCGGGGGCGTAAACTCAATGGGGGGGGGGGGGGGGGGGCGGGGGGAAGGGAGGAACGAATCGAGAGAATGAAGAGCGAAGGAAGATACGCTTGACTTGTGGTACAGTGAGTTCATCCATGGTGGCAGAATCAGCGCATGCCGGAGAGCGGGAGGAAGAACCGGGCTGGAGTGTTAATTATGAAACACCTGAACTAATGCTAGGTGCAGGCACTCGGATGCCATTAAACCAGCCAACATCCACACACAATCTTTTCTCCTCTCCTTATCCCACACAGCTCCAGCACAGGCTGAACAGCTGAATAAAGAGAGAAAACCAGCAAGAGAACATGGCCCTTTGGTATTGTTCAGTGGGGATGAACCAACGACTAATTCGCTTCCTGCAGATAAGCAGTCTTCAAAATGCCTACACGGGCGTTGAGAGGGTTTAAAGACCTAAAATCATGTCGTGCGCGTACACACACTGAGACACACATCAGCCGCCCTGACGGTACGGTACCTCATCTGGTGCGCCATTAAACCAGATTAACACAAAAGGTCATAAACTCTGGTGCACATGGAGTCTTCATCAAAAAACAATGACCTACTAAACCCGTGCAGTCATAAACTGCTAATGCAGACATGAGAACAACACCTGAATCCTTTTTTTTTTTACAAATAATCACGCTAAATATAAAACACATTTTCATCCAAGAACATGCTATAAATGAACAAATGCGTCATTAACTACTCATCAGCTGTGGTGAGGAAAAGAAGATGCATCTTGAATTTACTCATTCTTTTAAAACAAATTAAATATTTTTACTGGTTGCATAGTTTTTCCATGGGTTTCATCTGAGTATTTCTAGCACATTCTGTTTGCAGAGAGACTTTGTCTATGGTGATGACCGGTTTCCAGATGCTAGAGACAAGGTGCCAGGCAAAATTCCACTTATGCCTGCAAGTCATAAAATGTTTGGTAGACAGAGAGCGCATATGGCAAACCCCAGTCCTTATCCCCAGAGGCAGAAGGCATCTGAGCGTAACAGACACAATGAGGATGTACAGCGTTACCTCTGTGGATCATAAAGCCCTGCCAAAGAGTTGTCATCTTTCAAACACTTCATAAATATGACATGCTGTCCATTCCATGATCTAAATCCAGGTTGAACTTTCTTTATGATGTGGTGTTTTGTATGAAAGAAATGCACAAAAGAATTGATGTACAATGAATGAAGAAATTGATCGTGCTAGTCAACCTTTCAGATTCCAAAAAAAATCTGTTTTCCTACTCGGTTAAGGCCTCAGCGCCCAAAGAAGACACTCTCTCTCTCTCTCGGCGTAGAGGATTGTCCCCATCATACTGTAATCCCCACTGGGATTAGGGATTAATTTACTCAAGCCTGTTGTTACTTTTACGATTTCTATTGTTCTCATAGGGATCTGTATTTGTGAGGTCACTACCATATGATCAAAGCCAAAACAACAGAAGTGATCAAAAACAGTGGCTATTTCTATTAGGCCTCTCCACCTGCCACAACAATATAAATACTGTTCAGTGTGTTATTCAATATGAAAAACAAAACCCCATTTATTTTGTCAACTAAATTCAGTTACAACAAGCTCTCCTAGTGTTGCATGACTTGACACTTAAGTAAGACACATTAAATGAAATGGATGAACTGTTCCACATATTCACTCTCCTTGAGAAATAAAAACAAAACAGACCAGGGTTGATGACTTTAGACACAAAGATGAATTCATACAAAAATCCCCTACTTTATTTGACAGTGTTTAGGTCTCAGTACCAATATACCCATTAAAAATAAAAAATAAAAAGCTACAAACATCCAAGAACAAAGATAACTGTGTCTACACAAACTTTATTTTCTTAAAAATACATTACCATAAAATAAAAAGTAGCAATTAAAGATATATTTGGGGGGTTGGGGGAGGGGGCAAGGGGTGAAGGAGGGGTCCCATCTCCTGTGATAAAATAGCCTGGAAAGGTTTGAACATGGAAGTGTGTGTTTATACAAGCGTTCATGTATGTATATGCATGTATGTGGTGCGTGCTTATATGTGTATGTATGTGTGTGTGTGTGTGTGTAGTGCGTAGAGGGTCTGGGCCATGTTTGTAATGAAGACTTGGTTCACCTGAGGAGAAGGAGGGCTAACAGCCTCCACACAGCAGTAATGCAGCAGTCATATGGGCACACAGAGAGAGAGAAAGAGAGCGAGCGATAGATAGAGAGAGAGAGAAAGAGAGAGCGAGCAGTACTAACTACTAAAAAGAGCAAGGACAGAAAGGTGAAGGGAGAGGTAGTACAGTGAAAGAGGTAGAGCGAGGCAGGGGCAGCTACGTTTTCAGCACCTAAAAGGGAGGAGTGAGAAGGCCAGCTACGTCTAAGACAAGCACCATCCTCCATCGCTTCAGTGTGACACCATATTCAACACGCGAACAGAGAGTGGGAATGGGCTCAGAGCTGGTCCAAGCCTAGTTTTGGTCACGTGTGTGGATTAATACACGTGTGCCGCAGCAGCTAACGCAACGGACCGGCACAGTGGCTGAAGCAAAGATGAACATGTGCATAGGGGCTCATCTTCAAATGCGTGTGTGTGTGTGTGTGTGTGGGTGTGTGTGGAGGGGGGTGTTTCTGCATTACAGTAGTTGGTATAAGGTTCCACGGTCATGTGTTGAATTACGATGTGTGGGCTGTCGGGAGGCCCACATTGATCTCGACTCTGGTCTGAGAACTACAGGAGCAAAGGTTGGCTGACCAAGCAGAACGTCATAAAATAACCTCTCTAAAGCTTAGTAGCAAAACAGATTGCCGCTGTTAAGTTACAAAGCTGTGGAGAAAGATCCTCACGTATATATATATATATATATATATCTATATACACACACTCACATACACACACACACACACACACACAACCCATCCACATATTTCTCACTACAGTAACGAGTCAAGATGACACACTGGAGAGGTAGATTCTCAGTGACACGAGAGGTACCGACATTAAGTGCAAGGGCAGCTACAGCTCTAAGCCAAACGTAAGGTGAATGTAGCACACACCCATAAAACAGCGGCTAAGACAGATGAGTTGGTGCCGTGCTTCAGTGTGAGGCCTGGCCCAGTCGGACCGGGTGGCGAGGCGCCGCTGCTGCTGGTTGGCTCGTTTGCTACAGTGTGAATCTGAAGAGGGAGGTTACAGAAGAAAGAAAAAAAGAGAGATGGAGGGGGTGGAGGTGACCACTGACGTACGAGGACCATAGCTTTATCTCCACGCCCGCCATCAACCTCTCTGTGTCGGGCAGAGAGCACCTGCTCCCTCTGGTTTTCTCTGGCTTTAGCTTACATAAACTAACACAATATACACATATGATCAGTCACATTTGAGGGAAGAGCCACCAGTCAGCAGCTGTCTCCCCGACCCAAACCGGGAGGCTGTTAAGAGCACTGTTCTTTTGAAAAGCGTCGCCTATTATCATACAGCAGAGGAAGAAAAGAGAAAAGAACATGTGCTCTTACTGAAAAAACAAAACGCAGAGATGCAGAAATGGCAGCACCCGTGTCTTTGTGCCCTGAGCGTGTGGGTATGTGTGTGCGCACGTGTGTGTGTGTGTCTGTCTACGTGTGCAGACGCGCAAGTCCAGTGTGAGGCTTTGGGAGAGAAGAGAACCCAAAAGGAAGAGTAGTTAAGACCCAAGCTTCGGTAAGGGAAAACAGTAGGGGGAGTTTGACCACAGGTGTGTATTCCAGATGATTTGGGCTGTTATTTTTCATGGAGTTAGGTTGACCTTAATGTTTGTTTGAAATGAAACTGTGTGTGAACGTTTGTGTGTGTGTGTTTCGTGTGTGTGTATGTACGCGTGCTTAATTAGTTTTCAGCAGCACGAGTTGGAGGGGCGGGCACAGGCGGTCCAACTGGGGCTGGAGGTATCCCATCAGGCTGTGCGGGAGAAGGGCCGGGGTCTGAAAGAGGGTACAATCAGTAGAGAGTTCCTAAAAAAAGCTTTTCACTTCTTTTAACTTCATAACTGTTCGCATTAACACAGTGAGAACCACTGTGTAAAAACCAAGACCCATAGCCTTGCACATACAAATATACTCACACATGCCGTTGGGAGCTCCAGGATGTCGGGGGCCCATCATGGGAGGCATGCCACCCTGGGGAGGGCCTCCTGGGAGGGGTCCGGGCATCATGCGTCCTGGCATTGGCTGGCCTGGTCCTCCCATAGGTCCTGTGTCAGAGAAACATGAACTCTTATTGTGTGTGTGTGAGGCGTGAGAGGTTGACACTCCCTGCTAGACAGTGAGTGACAGGCCAGATCCTGTGAAGTGGGCGGACAGCTGTAAGCTTAGCGCTTCCTTATATGGGCAGAGACCAAACTGAATAAGTCCCTGCTCTACCCCCGCTGTGTACGGCTGATGAATTAAACAGCGGGGCCAGGGGAAAACAGCTTCATACATAATAGAGCAGACACTTGACAGAGGCCCAGCTTCAAGCGCTGCTTCATTCTCACACACATACACGAAAACTGCAAGAATCAGGGGCGCGACACTTTTGTACTGAAACAGAAAAGCGCGGTTCTGTAGTCCTCGGCTCTGTTCATGGTACAGGTGAAGTGAACCGCGGATCTGATGTCACCTCGGCTCTTTTAAGCAAAGATTTGTTTTAACGTGATGTCAAATCACAGAGAATATATAGTCTAAGAGAATAACATTAATCATAATGAGGCTGCTACGCCTTTTCTTTTTCTATTCATTTCTGCGAGAAAACACATGCACCGCGCTTATCGTACAGTGTGTAAACGCTTTAAGCGCGCAGACAATTACAACAGCTTCAACGAAAATGTCAAACGAGGAACCATGTTAAATAAAAAAGCATACAATGTCATTACTCAGATCATACATAACACAAGTTGCATTGGAATATATGAATCCACATAAATGAAGAAATCTCTTGGGCTCAGCTAGGCGTAAACTTGATTATTTTACTACACACATGTAATGGTCTGAAAAAGGTCAGAGCAGTCGGTCAGTCATTCTGCAGTCTACAGGAACCTAAAAGTAAAACGTCCTGATGTTCAGGTTTAGTTCACACATTGTCATGGAAAAGAGCCTGAAAATAACTCCGGTTTTCTTTTCCTACTCATTCTCTAAAAGAAGAAACATAAAATAAAAGGTACTCAAGATTAGGGTTTTTTCCATCCACGTATTTTGAAGTGCTGCGTTACTGTTTTTATTAAATTTGTTCTTTTTGTGTTTAATTAAACAGAAGAAAAACTTCATTAATGAGTATGTTCAATTTACTTTCAAGTCCAATCTTGATTCAAATAGAACTGCACTGTGAATAGGATGAACTGTTATACCTCTCGTAGAAATACACACATGCACACAAGAACACACACACACTTCCTTTTGTCCAGACTGAGCTGGAGGGTGCAGATGAGTGTATGTGAGTATGCTGACCTGTCTGTGGGGGATGGTGTGGGGCCATGGGGTGATGCATTGGAGGGAAGCCAGGTCCAGGGTGACCTGGGTGCCCGGGGTGTCCGGGGTGCATGCCTGGCGGTGGGCCGTGGGGACCGTGAGGCCCCTGGTGTCCTCCGGGGTTCTGGGCGGCGGCGGCAGCGGCGGCTGCCTGCTGCTCCATCTGCTGGCGAGCCTTCATCTCAGCGTACTTCAGCTGCTCCATGTGGAAGGCCTGCCTCTCTGTCAGGAGCTGCTGCCTCTGAAGCTCAAGCTAGAGATGGAAGAAAACACACAGACACACACAGACACACACACACACACAAAGGAACAAAAGAACATCTGTTTCAGTCATACGTGACGCACGATCGCATTAACGGTGTGACTTTCAAGCTTTTCATTCCATAGTGAGGAAGAATGTAGGGACTGTTCGATTTCAATTCACCATGTCCTTCAAGACCCTGAGAGTCAAAACTAGGATATATCCCAAGTAAATACTGCAAAAAAAAAAAAAAAAAAAAACTGTCTTCCTGTGAAACTACACAGACATTCTTCATGGTTCAAAACAGGTCAAAAAATTTCGTTAAAGCATGGCTTACAAGAACCATGGCAGAGGAGATGAGGAACGCTGACATATTCACTCATAATTCATGTAAGTAGCTTGTAGAGAAAACAATGTGTTTTAAAATTGTAACGTCAAATTTGAGGGAGAACTCTTCAGCAGAAAGAGGTCAGACAGAAGCGAGCACCCCTGCACACGTGCGCGCCTTCATCCCGCTAAAGCTCTGCAGTGAGCGCACAGAGACGGTCGCTGCACCACAGTCAGACCATTTTACAGAAAAGCGAAACGGCCGTTTAAGTGACTTTATGTAGCATGTGTTGGAGGAAATGGAGTGCGACTGTGCTGAGTTACATAAAGACTCATTCTTCATGCACTATTTACAGCTGCTAAACTGGGTTACTATCTTAAGCAAGTGTTTGCTCAATGTTTGGCAGAGCTTTATTTTTTTTTTTTGCGCCTGTTCCAGTCTCGAAGGATTGTCACTTTCAGATTCTGCCATGTGCCATGCTCGTGTGGACTCGGCAGTAGGTACTTTTGCCAGCAAAGACAGGAATACATAAGCTGGCAAGAGAAAAGGACAAGCAGCACTCCCTGCCGAGCGCGAGTGCGTGAGTGGAAGCGCAGACAGGTCTTAGTGGTTTCAGGATGGCATAGGAGTGATAAACGTGTTAGTAACTCGTGTTGGGAGTCCACGGGGAGGCAAAGCCAGAAGAGCTCAGTTTAAAAAAAAAAAAAAGAAGGGGGGAAAAAAAAAAAAAGAAAGAAACCATGGCATGTCAGTGCCTGCCTCTAATTAGACAGTTTTCAAAACACCCTTGTCACCAGGCAGACTAATGCTTCTCTTAACTGTCATCCAGCAAACAAGGTTGAGACCAGGGTGAGGATGTGTGTGCCTTAGTAGTAATGGAGGTATGTGCCTTTGTAGTGAAGTGCCTTAGTCTCAGTTCCTAAACACAGAGCACTGTTTGACTGATGACATGAAGGTCAATAGCCTGAAACGAGCTGGGGGTCTAATCCTGTTAGACTGTTTCCACTGCTGTCAGTCAGGTACTCACTGCCTCTTTCTCTCGGTCCATGATGGTTTCCAACTCTTCAAAATGTCGAAGCTTGATCTCCAGCTTCTTCATCTGAGTCTCTACCAGGAGAGCCACCAGAGACTTGATCTTCCTCTCCTCCACAGCAGCCAAATGCTACAGAAAAGGAAAGAGAGAGAGAGAGAAAGAGAACAAAAAAAGGGTCAGAATATAAAAAAAAGTGCAGTTTAGGTTATACTACAAGCGGAGCAGGATAACTGGTTTAAGCATTGGCTATGCTCTCAGAGCTGACTCTCACCTTGGCCTTGGTAGCAGCAGAGGCCAGAGCTGCAGCAGCTGCAGTGGCAATGTTGCCCTCTCCCACATCCAACTCCAGTTTCTTCTTGCCCTCCTCTGGCTGCTCTTCCTCTCCCTCCTTCCCTTCTTCAGTGGTATCCATGGCCTCCTCTTTGTCTTTTTCTGAAACGAGAGACCAGCAATTGAGCCAGAGACCTCCTCATGAGGACAGAGTTGGGAGTTTTTCCTTCCTCAAAACAGTTAAAATACATGAAACCGGCCAAAACATTCAATATTCTTAGAATCACACGGCCACTGTTGCTGAATGGAATACTAATCTACGCGTGTTGAATATTCTCCTGTACGAAGTGTGGGTTTGAGATGTTGAATATGGAGCAGAGTGCCTGCTGATGTCAGCGCATGTACCTGCTGTTTTGTTTTCTCCTCCTTTGTTCTCCTCCTCCTCTTGCTCGGGCTTTTCTGTTGTTTCGCTTTTCACCTTCTCTCCCTCCGCCGGTCTGTCAGCCGACTCGCTGGGTTTCTCAGCCTCATCTTTTGACTCCGCCTGAAACGCAAGACAGAAGCGTCCGAACATCAGCGAGAGACACGGGGAAAACGCGAGAGACGGAAAATAAGACCCGAGTCGAACAGGCCGACTAAGGACGGCTTAAGACGCGGAGTGCAGAACGGAGAACGGGCTTGCAGACAAATGGGGTTAATGAAAGATTTAAGAGGTCAGGCATCCATTCTTTTTCAGTCTTAATTATGGAAGCACACAGCAGGACTGTAGGAGAGACATTACGCTGATGTCAAATAAACGTGGGGTACAAAGAGCAGATGGTTAGTTAAACCACGGCTCATCTCGTGTGAGCTACAGCATCTGCCTACCGCCTTTCCTAAAACATGAAAACACCCATAGCCAGGTGGACAGATCAGTGGAGAATAAGCTCTCTGTCTTATGAAACCCAGGGACATTTACAAATCTCACCTTGTCGGCCTGCTGGGAGTCAGATTCTGTGTCCGTCTTTTCTGTCTCGGGAGTTTCTGTAGGGGGAAAAAACAAAAAAAGAAAGAAAAAGAACAAACATTACAAGGGCTCTTAGAGCAGCGCACAAAAGAACAATTTTCACAATTAAAAGACCAATAAGGTTAAATGGGTTTTAATGGAGCAAAATGAGGACAGATAAATATATCCACAGGCAGTGCACTCAGTAATGAGTCAATAGGATGTTGCTGGAGGGGCTGTAATAAAATAAATAAATAAAAAAAAGCTGTGAGTGAAGCTAACAGAAGTGCAGTGTTTCATATTGAGCTGTGAAGAGTAGTAGCAGCACACAGGCAGGTACTAACAGCCTGCCTAAGGGAATAAAGCATCTCAGGGCCTGGCAGCCACGCATAGAACAGCCAGTATTGAGTGGCCACACAATTAAACGGCTGGCAGAGTACGCAGGGCAGTGATAATGACTAACCATTACAGCCTTTTTACAACCTCACTGAGCGAATATGCCATAACTGACTGCCGTACTAAAAACACGCCGCTTGACTGGGATAAAGTTGAAGTCATTCATATGGGGGACAGGAGAGTGGATTAGATCACGCGTACATACGAAATGATTAAAAAAAAAAAAAAGGGCAGGAAAGCGTACAATTCCAGCACGTTCTTCTTTTAGACGATTCAACGTAATTAATCAGGATATAATTGGAGCCACACCACCATAAGCAGCTGCTAGAGAATCAATCAGTAAATGAATGACAGAGTTGAAGGGATTGTGCCAGACAGTTAATTAACGAATTCAACATTTGAGGCCGGAGCAGAGAGATGCTAATGCAGCCAAGTCGCTCTCCTGACACACACCACATGCCTGCACAGTTTGAGAATTGAAATGGTGTAACATTTCAAACTGAGAGTCCTTGAGGCCGGGCAGCCCTCTGAACACAGGGCCCCAGTAGAAAACCAGCGTCATGATGGAAAATGTGCGTGTGTTTGTGTAAAAAGAATGCGTGGTTTTTTTTTGTGTTTGTCAGAGCCTGCAGCGTGTGGTCAACCATGGCACACTGGAGCACACGCTCAACTGACCCATTTTCAACCCCTCCCCCCTTCCCCATCTGCCACTCTTACTTTAATCCGCTGGCTACCACGGCAACCAGAAACACAAAAACACACAAACACACCAAAATTAGGCCTTTTTTTGTCATGATGCCTCTTGGAGTCTTCTTCCCTTATTGCATTTACTGTGTAATGGACACAAACTGACAACCTCTTGGGTGATATTTACTGCTTTCCTATCTATCTGTCAATCTCTGTAGAATGCACACCTGTACATCAGATTGGGGGAGGAGCCCGATCTGACGACTACTGACCTGTAAATTAATAGCCAGCAGAAGCTCCAGCCCTGTCTGCCCTAAGCTCCGCCCTACAGACACCCTCACTGCTACTTCTCTGCCACCTGGTGGATTTAATTGGGATTGCACACTGTCCAACTAGCATTACAGATGTTTTTTTTTTTTTTAAGTAATTGAATGGACTCATTGAATTGTGCGGCCCTGAGGGGGGGTGAAGACTAGGCATGTGACATGTGCACACTAGCAGAAGATTTTGCCTTTTTTAGTCTGCACCACAGCGTCTCTCATGTGCGAGTGTCTGTGGAAATTTGACAAATACCTGTCTTTTCTGGCTCCTCTGGAGCAGTGCCTGCAATACCGCTGCTCTCCAGGCCAAACGCGGGGTCGACTTTCCCCGTGGTCCGTGCCGCCTCCTGTACCTTCTTCACGTGAGCCTCCACCAGCTCAGCGGGCACCTCCTCACGCACACGAGAGAACTCCTCTGCAGACATGCGGCATATTGGAAAAGGTTACCGCGGTAAAATACAGCAGAGACAGGGGGCAGAAATCGATCATCTCACGCGTACACTTACCCAAAGCTGCCTTGGCTGCAGCGGCTGCCACGCGGGGGTCGACGACGGAGGCGAGGAAAGCGACCGTGCTCATGACGGGGTTTCCAGACTGGCTGAATGGGATGGGCTGGTAAGCCAGGGGCCCCAGGGCGGCCTCTGCGCTCTCCAGGTAAGGGTCTTCGATAGGCAGCCTGAGGAAGTGAAGGATACACTCGTCCTGTGTGCGGCTGCCCACATGCTCTGACACTTTGTTCCAATCATCCTTATACATCTCCAGGGCCTGAGGACACAGAGTGGAAACCAATGTTAGGAGGGGGGGAGGAAAAAAAAAAAAAATCACGAGCAATCAAAGGAAAGAAACCAAACAAACAAAAAAAAACAAACCTCAGGAACATTAGAAACACAAACACTTAAAAGGAAGATCGCTTGGAAACTAATCATCTCTGCCAGTTCTGATAAAACTAGTGATTTTTCTATAACTGGTTAATGTGCTGGTAAGAGTGAAATTCTCTCTTTACTTGTTTAGTTGCTAAATGACTTACCTCCAACAGCAAGAGGGTTTCCTGCTCGGTCCATTCCCTGCTGGCACTGGCCCCTTTACCCTGTGTAAGCACACACGCAAGATATCAATTATGGATTATCACCCATTATTCTCACACTATTCTCTGTCAGTAATTAATGCTCTATAAACAGAATTACCTACTCCTCCCATCCAAACAATGACACACTGAATCACAGTTTTTTTTTAGGGCTGTGGGTTCATCACAGTGTTTTAGGGCTGTGGGTTCATCACAGTGTTTTAGGGCTGTGGGTTCATCACAGTGTTTTAGGGCTGTGGGTTCATCACAGTGTTTTAGGGCTGTGGGTTCATCACAGTGTTTTAGGGCTGTGGGTTCATCACAGTGTTTTAGGGCTGTGGGTTCATCACAGTGTTTAGGGCTGTGGGTTCATCACAGTGTTTTAGGGCTGTGGGTTCATCACAGTGTTTTAGGGCTGTGGGTTCTGAACACCAACCTTGGGGTTCTTCTTGGAGTACATGTCAGTGCGAAGGCCAAAGTTCTGAAGATCGATAGGCTTGTCTTTGCTCTTCTCCGGGAAGTTCAGCATTTGTTGGGCAGGTGGAACCTGGAGAAAAAGCGTGGGGGTCAAAGGTGTAGCGTCAGGTACTGAACTTATTACATCTTCAAAACGAATACGCATGTTCATAATTTACGACGCCCATAAAAAGCAACTCTGAGCGCATCCTCACCTGCGGGGGGCGATGGTGCAGGGGGACCAGGCCAGACGGGGTATCTGCGAGCACGCTGAAGTGTGAGGTTGGGGGAGGGCCCATGGGCAGTGGTCTGCTCTCTGAATCCACCTGGTAATTAATAAGTCCCCACTGCTCCAGGAAAGCATGAACCCTGAGAAAAAGGCCAGTGAAAGGGTCAATATATATGAGTGGATAACAAGCTGAGCAAATGAACAATTTGCACCACTGAAGAGAGATCACTTTTGTCATCATGTTTGGCCACCAGATAAACTGTATACAATGTGGCAGTTCAGCTATTAAAGCTTGTCTACACGCAATGATCCACATTACAAACAAACAAAACTGAGTGACACTTGAAGGAACAGTAGCAAGCGTTCATCTTGAAGACCTGCTCTCCGATACTCTGCTGTTTCATCTAGAATAGCTCTCTGATAAGGAAACAAGACTTTATAAGAGCGTAAATTACACATGAGGAGACAAAATATCTACAGCGTTTGGGTTCTCACCTCATGACAGCACACACGTCTCCAGTCAGGTTCCTCCTGCAGGAGGTGGAGGTCAGATACTCCTGAGGGTTAAGCCGGTATGTGTCAATCATGAAGTTTCGATAGGCCAGGTATCTTCGTAGAGAAAAATCAGACACGGTGTTACTCAGGCATAATTCGAGAGAGGAAAAGAAAATGACTTGTAACATGTCGACGTGGATGTGAACCGTGAATTACGGTTTGTAAGTGTCTGATCGACACTTTACGTGCACCGCAGTCAATAACTCACATCTCTGGGGTTTTGGACTTGTTCTTGCCGTTAAAGAACTCAGGCAGGGCTCGTCTCTCGATTTCGTGAATGCTGGTGGACGAAAAAAGAAAAAGAGACTATGTTTACAAAGCCTTCGGCATTCTTTAGAAATGAAATTAAAACCAGTGCTCTCTCATTTACGTTCCCGCTCTCGTCATTGAAAAACGACGGCAGCAGACGACACAAACAAACAAACAAACACATGTTTACCAGTTGTAGTCAAACCAGGCAGCGTAGCTGGGGATGATGATGTGGTGAGTCTGCTCAGTCACGTTGTCCTCTCCAGCGTCCATCAGACGGTTCACCTCGCTCTTGCCCTGCTCGTCATCCTCCTGTCAACAGTGGTACACGTTTAAACTTCTGTGTAAATAAGAGCTCACGCAGCACAGCACTTTAAAGGATTAAAGCACCTCAGATAGACAAGTGCTCAGATAGACAAATCTTTTTCCATCGCCATATGAAAACACGGCGGAGGGTTTAAATATGCGGCCAGTCCACACAAAAAAACTACTTCTACGGTGATAAAACACGGCGGTCTAAAAGATTAAGAAATTACCTTGCCGCCAGATGCAACAGACTCGTCTTCTTGCTCATCTAAAAGAGTAAATGAAAGAGAAAACGCATCATCAAAACATACCAAAGACTTAAGAGAGAAAAGAAATATACCAGAGTGTCAAGGAGCAGTGCAAAAGGCTAGAGATTTTACAAGCCATAGCAACACCCGGATAGAGCGCTTACCCAAATCAGCAACCGTACCTCCCTTAACAGGGGTGTTCTCACTGTCTTTCTTCTGATTGACTGCAGCCATATAACCAGAACCCAACAGAAAGAGAGAAGGAAAGTGAGGAGGAGGAGGAATAATAGGAAAGCCCATAGCACAACAGCACCAGCTGCTACAATTACAACTCTAATGCTTTTAGGATGAAGAAATACGGCACTGCATCTCGGTGTGAGGTCCCGGTCCAGTTCGGGAGATAAAAAAACGAGATGTGCTAACCGTTTTTAGGCAGCGAGACCTCCTCCATGCCTGGAACAGGTGAGGGATCTTCCATGTCCTTGGTGAGGTCGTCTTCCTGCTCGTCATCGTCACGGTGACCGCGCCGCTTCCACTGCTGCCCAGGGTTCCTTTGACAGAAGCCAGAAAACTCTAAGTCATACATCATCTAGAGACGCAAATATTAATGTTTGGCAGGCATTATTAACACTCAAAAACGTAAAAGTAATCAAAGCTCAAAAGGTGCATTACAGAAATTTACCCAATACTACACAGACAAAACATCACAGTGCAGGGGGAAGCGTTTAACACCTTGAATTGATTGACATTCATTCTGTTGCTCTTCCGTGCCACCAAACAACCCATTCTGCTCATTGTATATCATGTTGAACGGTGGCTGTCACCTGAACAGATAAAGTCCAGTAACCTCAAAATACTGACTTGTGTCTGTCTCTAAACCGTGTAAGTGAATTCAATGAGTGTACAGCATAGTAACAAGGGTCCTTACCCTTTCTTGCCCCCCTTTTTGCGGGACTCTGAGAGAGTGCTGGGAGGGGATGGAGAGCGCCTCCTCTTCTTGCCGCCGGCCAGGGATTTGCGTTCCTTACGATCGGGTGTACGGGAAGACTGATCAGAACAATGGGGTGAAGGATGAGAGAAAGAGCGAGAGAGAGAATGAGAGAATGGAACGGTCTCACACGCACAGCAGGTAGGAGAGGCAGGGTGGAGCAGGAGGTGAAGTGGAGGCAAGCGTGAGGAAGGGAAGAGCGTGGAGGAGTTTGAAAGGATGGGCAACGGGACACACGCATGACGACACACATGCTACAGCTCCACACTCAAAAACTCCTGGTAAATCAGATATCGTCTACTTTTCGTTACAGGCGCTTTCGGACCGAACGGTTCTAGGGTCTCATTTGATAGGAACTGCCCCCGGGGAGCTTCCCCTAGAACTACATAAAAAAAGCACTACATGCTTTTTTTCTGTTTGCATTCGCACTGCCAGTAGGAACGCTGAGGTGACGTAAGCCGGCCGACGGTGGTAGTAGTAGCAGTGAACGACTCAGTGGGCATAGTAGTTTTCGGGTGCTAGCATAGCACTTATGCCCGACGCTTGCTCGCAGCGTTGTGTTTTTGGTTTTTTCCTTTTTCCCACGCCGCAGCCCTCAGATCGTAAGCTGGATAAATACATTCTTATTCTAGGTTAAAATGCCGATCATAGCCACATACGCGGACACACAAGCACCTACTGAAGCGATCTCTTTAACGTACAAATATACATTGGACGTTGCGGAAATGGTCGTTGTTGGGGAATATAAAATACCGGTAAAATAAAACATAAAACCTTAACATGTCTACCCTCCTACAATATTTTACACGGATTTTTAAAAATGCCTCTTGCAGTCATTGTATACCTATGTCTGGACCAATGGCCGTACACCTACGTCACAAGGTTCCTGTTGCACTGCGAAAGTACCTACCCTGAAGTAGGAGCTAAAAAAGCCCCTCAAAACGGCGTTCTAACGGCGCGAACACGCAAAAAAGGGGCTACTTTCTCCAGCAGGTCTAATAACTATGGAAAAGTTCCTCCGGTGCGAAAGCGCCTTATGTCTGGGGACCTCGATACCTGCTCATTTAGCAGAATCATTTCCTCAGGTATATGTTACTACCTGTGCGTTCAGCTCTGATTTGACTTACCTCCTCCTCACGGGGGTAGATGCGCTGACGGAAGCTTACGGGCTTCCTGTTCTCGTCTACCTCGTAGTCCTCCTCGTTCATCCACTCGTTGAAAGCATCTGTATCAAGGACCCACTTGGCATGCACCTAGTAAAGGCAGAGATGGAGTGAGAACAAATCAAGTACGAAACGTGTTGTCAGAAGTGTGTATTCATCTGCATGTTTTTTTAATTCAAAGGCTTAGGTTCAAATGTTAAAACTAGCATGACAAAACTCTGGTAAACTTAAACCAGCGTAAGTGGCTGAACACAGGTTTGTGCAGGAGCTGTGTCTTTACTCTGGCAGTTACCCATCCAAAGGCAGTAAATCTGTCTATATTTCCTCTGTTTCAGATACATTTCTTCATATCGGACTTGGCCAATACAGCATGTGAAACTGAGACAGTGTAATTACTGAAAGGACAAAGCACAACAGTTCACTCCTCACCTTCCAGGGCTTTTCAGAGCTTGGTGGCTCTTCAACTTCTGCATCCACATCACTGGTAGACACCCATGTATCGTAACTGCAGAGGGAGAAAGCAGAGAAATTACAAATGCAACGTATTCAAGAACATAAATTATTAATTTAAAAATAGAAATGAATTCTGTTTACCCACACACCTGTCAATTTTTTCTTCTTTAAAAGAACACACCACACTAGCTTGTGTTACAGAAAGCTTAGATATACGGGTGCCTGACTCACCTGTCTGGGTAATTTCCCCAGTGAACCAGCACCTGCTTGTCTTTACGCATGACAGGACGCAGCCACTCCTCTGAAAAACAACGCATGTGTTTGATCAGAGAGACAAAAAAGGAATCAGTGGACTGTGCTAGTTCTGTGGGCAAGTAATTCAATGGTCCTGAAGGCGCCATCAATATTAACCTATACTGACCTTCTTCAAGGGTAGACGGAGAAGGATAGATATGATGGGTGGCCTTGGATTTATCTTCTGTGATGGTCCCCTTAAAGATTTAAAAACAAAAATTAGAGAAAAGCAAGTACAAAACTATAACAATCAATCTGGACCAATTCAATCCACTTGTATTGTTTTTTCAGTCTTCTCCTACCTGATGCCTTTTGATGATGTCTTTGAGTTTGTTGGCTTGCTTCTGCTCTGTGTCAGATACAATGTAGACTATTGGTCTCGTCAAGCAGTTGTTCTATAAGCACAAGCATTTGTTCAGTCAAGGTTAATGGGAAACACAGTTCAGTGTCATTAGCTTGGAAAAATTATACAGTTGATGATGTTGCATTTTGATGTCATGGTGGCAAATGAGGGACTTACCTGAGCAAGGGTCTTCTCAATGTTCATGAACATTTCCACGTTTCTGTCCATCCTGGAGGGGTTCTGTAGATCAAACCTACGCCTGCAGGCCAACGGAAAAATGTTAAGACAGTTTCAATGCAAAGGCCGTGGAATCATACAAGTGACAGTTTAACCAACCCCTCTTGCAAGCCCCGAATGGTAATACTCACCAGCCCTGCTCACTCTTGAACTTATAAGCAGAGCCTAGAATGTGACAGAGAGCACCACCTGCTTTGAAGTCCAAGAAGCTTTTAGCCTGGAAACATACAAAACACCAAATGAAGGAAAAAGCCCTGTTCAATTAAACATAATCACAGCACTTATTTAATTTAGGGATGGCTGATGCCAAAGCATTCAGTTTTTACATAATCTGTCACCCTTGTGAAACATCCATATTATGCGACAAGGCAGATGGAACATTCACGTTTTTTACATAAATCTAAAGATGTTTACAAGGTAAGAAGCATAATGTGGGCGTATGTATGAACAAGGTAAAACGAGTGGGAACCTTAGATCCGTGTTTAACCATCAACACTTCACTTTATTCAACAACACAAATAGAAAAGGCACATAACTTTGATGCACTTACGGGCAGTTTGGTGAGGGCAGGGTTGCTCACCCTCCGTCCAAAAGCATCCTCCTGAAACTGCAGCAGCTGCACCACAAGCCCAGCCAAAGACTTGCTGGAAGGGGAGTCGGCCTGGACGTACTGAGAAACAGGATACAAGGGATCAAATGTTGGTCATACACTACATTTCATTTCAGTTAACTATGGGAGGAAAAAAAAAAAAAACCTTTGGTGCTGTACCAAATCGAGAGCTGCCCCAAATAATCTTAGTTACAAATTTAACTCTCGAGGCCACACAAGAAATGTAGGTTGAGAGAGAATTTGGTGTGGGCTGTACTGAGTTAGGACACTATGTAGCAACACCATGGAAACCAAGACATAAACCATGCTTTAACAGTTGAAAATAACCTTACCTGCACACCATAGTGAACAACATTGATAAAATCAAGCCATTAACTGGTCACACGCTATGATTTACAAGAAAGTTGCCTTAAAACTATACATTTACAGCTTGATCTGCATTTTGCTCACGTCAATAACTGGAGAAACTGATCACAACAACTGAGCTAAAACATACGGAGAGGAAGCCTTTGTTTATTCCTCGCAGAAACCTACGTTTAACGGCGCGGCTTGCTGGCACACAACGTCTAGCACGTTCAGAATATCGCTCTTAGTGGATATAGGTTAGATATTAGGATAAATAAGAATATGTACAGTTAAATGGCTGAAGTAAAGTTTGCGATCTCTAAACAACATGTCCAAACTACTTGCTTCATCCTACTCAAGCTAGCTTGCATCCGAGTTGTAACCCCCCGTTAGTTTTCTAAGATGTGCAGCAGAACGCATATCATGCATGTCCAGCAAGGTAATTCAAAAAGTACACAGACCGAAAAGCACAGATTATTACTATTTTCAGATGGATAAACTTGTAGTGATTGCTTACCTAGCCATATACCAGGTAGAACCTAACTTAGGGAAAGGACTAGCTCTGCTTGATTAGCACTTCCAGTGTATTGTACTCTTACAGCATGGCTTGGCAGCGCAATATTATGCACTTTGTCGCTAATGTAACGTAAACAACAACATATGCTTCAGGCAACTTGAACAACCACTCGCATTTCATGCATATACACATTAAAATATTAGTTCGGTGGCTCGTGTGATGCAGTTTCCGACCTAACAGTACAACAAAACAGATGTTTTGCCATGAAGTTTGCTATGCTAGTTAGCTCTCTTCAGACGAAAGCACCAAAACATTAGAAAAGCTAACATGCTAAATAAGAGACTGCTACACACATACGGCCCAAACCCCTCACAACTAGAGTAACAAGTCAATTGGAAAATCTAAGAGAGACCGAACACTTGACTGGGGTAGTTAGCAGGACGTTATGCCGTTCTGATAAAAGGCCAGGTATGCTTTAGTTTTACCATGCCTATTGTGTGAGACGCGGGCCTTCGAATCAATGGAGGCTGACCTACCGTTAGCTGGCTAGCGCCTTACCTTTTTGTAGTGCTTTCCGATCCACATTCGAACCGTCTCGAGCTGAGATACTGTCTCTGAACTCTCCCAAAATTTTGCAGATGGCCCCCCATCTTTCTTTCTGCCGACTGAGGTACCAGAGCTTCCTTGACCGGCCGCTGGCCCTCCTGAGCCCGTTCCACCCGCTGCAGTTGCCGCCGTCGCCATTGTTCCTTTTTAGCTACTAGCTAGTCCGTTCTTCTTCCTCTGCAACGCTCACCATGTAAGTTTTAAAATGAATCTGCGCAGGCGCGTTTTTAGATCGGGGTAACGCTCACTGAAAGGCCGTTTGTCTTCCCCCCATTGGGCTCCAGATACAGAGTTGATATTGACTGTTGGCAGCTGGATAGAGCCACAGTATGATTCTAATAACGGAAAATAAGGACTGCAAATTCAGTTATGCAGGACTTCTGCAATAATAGCAAAAAAGAAAACGTTTTCCTAAGGAAACCATGGGATCAGCAGTTCCATGGATAACTAGTATGTACAGACAACGAGAACACAGATAAAATGCCCCATATTCATAGATTTCACATTAACTAATCTGGGGAAACGGTGGTTAGGATGCATGAAAAGATTTAGGCAGATCTATCTAAAGCAACTGAGCTTTATTACAAAGAAGTTAAAAGGCATCTGTGTAATGCCCTCTCTATCGTCATGAGCATTAAAGTATGATTTGGTGAAATAAATGACTGACTGAAATAAAAACACATGATCTAGAACAAAAACATCAAATATGAGTGTTCATCAAAGATTTTACATGCCATGAGCTGCCAATATATTTGTTGGCCCAACAGTCGTACAGACGGTCTAACCATGAGCTTAATCTTCTCTAATCTGCCCATCTCAAATGTTGCAAATAATAATAATAATGGTACTACTACTAGTAGTAGTAGTGATATTAGTTGTATTTAGAGAGAGAATGTCAAATTTAATATATACACAGATACATATTTCTATATATGTCAATATGATTGCTTATGATCTAACAAACTTAAGCAGAATTGTACCGGTATACGTAGCAATTATGTGAATGTAACGGTAGGTGGCATTATTGTTTCATGGGAGTAAGCGTATCACTTACACGCCCCTCTCCAACCACGAGACAATATGATCGTATCCCAGAATGCATCCTCACCAAACCCACGTGGTTTGCACAATACGTCACATCACGTTCACATGTCCGCCTAGCATGGTATACTGTAAGAGGATTTAATGTTAGTATATTAATTTTATGAGTAGTACAGGATAAAAACGAACCAGCTTGCCCTGTTGTAGCCCGCAATGAAAGTAAAGGTGCTTAGTAGGAATCCGGACGATTATGTCCGCGAGACGACGCGGGATATACAGCGTGGTAAGATGCAATCTGCATGTTTACTAGATAGCTAGCTGTTTGGGAAGCTCGCATTATTAGCTAGCTAGTAAGCGACTGGCAATCTCAGTCAGCTATGTGTTTCGAAGACTAGCTTACGTAAAGCCTTAGATCTGCCTGTATGTTAGTTTATTTAAGTGAGTAATCTGAGTCCATACTAACTGTCTTATGCTTATAACTATCGTATGTCTATCACTGTGGTAAAAGTACTCTCATGGTAACTTCACTCTGCTTCTATAGTTCCAAGAAATTATGATCCAACCCTCCACCCATTTGAAGTACCAAGAGAATACACTCGAGCCCTGAATGCCACTAAACTGGAACGTGTATTTGCCAAGCCGTTTGTGGCTTCCCTGGACGGACATAGAGATGGGGTTAATTGTATGGCAAAGCACTCCAAGAGTTTGTCCACTGTATTGTCAGGAGCCTGCGATGGAGAGGTACTGAAGTGATCACTTACTCAACTTGTTACACGATATGATTCTGCTTCTGTGCTTAAACCCAGATCTGTCACAGTAGTGTACCACCAAAGTTTGTCACTTTTTCTACTAGCTGTATGTGCCCCTTGTCCTTGTCAGGTGAAATTGTGGAACCTGGCCAAGCGTGAATGCATACGCACGATTCAAGCACACGAAGGCTTTGTCAGGGGGATATGCTCTCGGTTCTGCGGCACCTCCTTTTTCACGGTACTTAATTCATTAAAAAAAAGTGTAAACTCACTTTGTCCATATTATGTTTGTTCTTGGTCTCTGTGGACATGCACAGTATATGAGAAGGAAACGAGTGTGTAGTGAATGGGCCTTCCCTGATTTGTTGTTATTCTGCACAACAGGTGGGAGATGACAAGACAATCAAACAGTGGAAAATGGAGTTGCCTGGATACGGAGAGAAAGAAGAGCCAATAAACACTATTCTTGGGAAGGTATGGTTGGTACTCAAATTGTGTGTTTTTGCTGCTTAGATCAGGCTCCCCAGTACATTCATGGAAGAGAACTGTGTGGTTATGTTGTATTATAATATATAATGCCTCTGGTGCTTGTATCAATTGTTATATTCATTTTGTGCTTCATAGGACATGATGATAAAGTGGTTTGCTTAGACATGTTTCCATTATTCTGTGAATAATCATACCCTGTCTAGACGCTTAAAGGAACACTCTTTACATTCATGATCTTCTCTGTTCACTGGAGCCGCATATTGGCCTTTTTGAATTGTGTAACTCTCCGTATGATTTGGTAGGCTGTGTTCACGGGGATAGATCACCACCAGTCGGAGAGCACCTTTGTGACATGTGGTCAGACCGTGGACATCTGGGATGAGCAGAGGAGCAGCCCCATTCGCTCCTTCAGCTGGGGCGTGGACAGTTTCAGCTGTGTCCGCTACAATCCTGTAGAGGTGAGGACAACTCTTAACACTTACCACGGTGAATCTCAGATTCCCTGTTGTAAGGATGCCTCGACTAAGATTATGCGCTGGAACATGATTGCTTCCACAGAACATAAAAATGATACTCCCTCGTTATAGGGTGGCAAATTGAGTCCAACCAAGCTTTTCTTAAGCACAACAATACTTCTGCTCTTTATGTTTTTTTTTTGTTTTGTTTGTTTTGTTTTGTTTTCCCTATTTTTCAGACTGAACTACTCGCTAGCTGCGCTTCAGACAGAAGTATTGTGTTGTATGACATGAGAGAATCTACACCTCTGAAAAAGGTACTGATAAACCTATTCATGTGCCAAACAAAACGTTACATTGACACTTTGTATATAGGATTAATGCACTTATGTTCCTGTTCAAAATGGATCATAGGTTGTCATGCAATTGAGGAGCAACACACTCTGCTGGAACCCCATGGAAGCTTATGTATTTACATGTTCCAATGAAGATTACAAGTAGGTTTTTCTGTATCATGACTAATGCATCAACTGCAATGTTTACCATTGACCTTAAATATGCGAAACATAATACTCAGCTAAATTGCACAAAAATTGCATACATACTGTTCACTGGCTAATTTTTCTTACTGTACAGCCTGTACACATATGACATGAGAAATCTGACCGCTCCTGTGACTATTCATATGGACCACGTGTCTGCCGTCCTGGATATAGACTATTCTCCAACAGGAAGAGAGTTTGTGTCTGCCAGCTTTGACAAGACTATCCGCATCTTCCCTAAAGACAGCGGACACAGCAGGTAATTTACAGGCAGAGAGTGGGGGAGGACATTGTCCTCACAAACTCCATTTCCTGGCAAGACAAGGAGAGCTTGTGTTAAGTCTTGACCATCAGTAGACTGGGAGTCAACCAGTAGTAATTGCATGACGATATAGGTTAGAGAGACTTTGTTCTCTTTTTGTCTGATTTGTCAGTCAAGGATTATGTTTGGTTATGGATTTAATTGCAGATTAACTGGTCTTAATCCCTGTCCATGAAGCAAGTACTTTAGGTTGATGTTCTGTCTTAATGAACACTACGTCATTTAATTTTATATGGGCATGTGCTTTATAGTGGTTTCCCGCAAAGCAACTGACTGGATGCTTTAGATTGTTAGTGAATTTTAAAAAGATGTTCCCTGAAAATTTGCAAATCTCCTTGCAAATACCCTCAAGTTTTAGTTTTGAACAATGGTCTATTATTAATCACCGTCAACTGCATTTGGTCCATTTTTTTGGGATATCAGGCCACATCCTCTCTGTGAACGTGCAGTTGGTTTTGACGTAGCATCTGTTTTGTCGAAAATGTTCTTAATAGATTTGTATGTGTAATAGTTACACCATTCTTTATTACGCTCAAGTAGAGTGAAAATAAAACTGACACCACTTAAAATGAAGGAGGTGATGATAACATTGACAAAGCATCTTTAATGGAACATACTGTAATGTAATGTTAATTGCTCCTTCAATTAATTGTTGTTCAGAGCTGAACAAATCCTTTTGCTGGTCTTAATTTCTATTTTTGCTCTTTCTCCCGCTCCATTTCAGAGAGGTGTACCACACCAAGCGTATGCAGCACGTCATTTGTGTGAAGTGGTCAGCAGACAACAAGTACATCCTTAGCGGCTCTGATGAAATGAACATCCGCTTATGGAAAGCCAGTGCCTCGGAGAAACTGGGAGTGGTGAGTTCATTGCGTTAGCTGTTAGGCTCCATCAAAATCACATCAAATTAAAACATGGGAAAGATCTGGTGGAAAGCAGTTTACTCGTCGTATATCTGTGGCGTCTTGATGCGCCTGCCGTGTTACTCATGCTGTTTCGTGAAAATCTTGCCGTAATACTTGTTTGTATTATTGCACGGAGTGTCTTGCTCTTCCACTGACCGTTTTAGCCTATTGACGGAAGAAGTAAGAAACATGATTTAAAATATTAAGCTTTTAAAAGAACTTGAGGACTTTCCATAGAGAAGGTACGGGACGATATATTTCAGCGTAGAACACGTGGAGTATTTCTCCTGACCGAAGATAGTGGTGTAACTCATCTTCTGACCACCTGCTTCATTGTGAGCTGAGGTAGATAAAGCAACACACCAGGGAGTGCAGATAGAGAGTGGCATTAAACAAATAAGCCCATTTTGTCCCGTTATCCTCTAAAGGACAGGTTGTCATGGTAGTGTTTGGTATTGTTTATCTATCTGAGTTGGAGTGTTAAGGGAGTTTGAGCTGGGTCCCTGCCGTGGCATGATGCCCATGCACTCAGATGGTGAATGTGGGGCAGACTTGCCAGAATCAACAGCGGGCTCCTCTGCCAGGGACGCTGATTTATGCCTACTAAAAGACAGAATCACTTTCCATAAGTACTTCCTCAGCAGCGCTGGCGTAGGCTGACCCGAGGCCAACAGTGGACCGGAGAGTTTTTCCTCCACTTGTCTGTATATTGTAATGTGATTTTTATATTTGTTATAACAGAGCTGAACAACGTATTTCATCCTGTTCAAAGAATGAAGGAGTTTGCCAGAACCAGTGTGAATATAAGTAGTGCCCCTAAAGTATTGAATTGCCCAGTAAGATTTCTCAAAATATTCACGACAAGACGAATGACGAACAGTTAATAGTGTGAGATTAGTCGTTCATATCCGCATTTGCTCAATCAAGAAAATCGTGTCGGAGGAATTCGTTGTAATCTGCAAAGAACTGATCTTGGAGTGAAAAAAAAAAAAGATGTTCAACTTCGACAGGAAAGATACAAGTCTTTAAACCTGAGACGGGGCGTTGTTTTGGTGCTAAGTTAAATCGCTGGATGTTTCCGGTCCCTCTATCTCTTGATTTCGCCTTCTGTCTGTCTCACCGGCCCTGATTCCCTGATGCAGCTCGGCAGGCCAAGCATTGGCAAGTTTTTGGCCCGTGTCTTACTGTAAGTCCAGATGACAAGATTTATTGAGATGCTCTGCACTTAAACGGATCAGACAAGGCCTGCACCTATCAGCAGTTTGAATCGGCCAATCACTTAAAGCGAGCCACTTCTGGAAAATAATGAAGCATTAAACAATCAAGTTGTAGCACAAGAGGGTATTTAATTAAAAGAGAAATAGATGCTGAATCAAGTCTCTGTCCGACGTCCAGAGAAGGACCTGGACGGGAGATCCGAGGCCAGTCAAACAGGCCTTCGCTCTAGTCCCTTGTTTTGTCACCAAACCAAACTGAGATTCCTACGTTTCTCGTCCTTCTCTGAATAACAGTTCTTGATTCTATATCAAGTCCAGGGTTGAATCCGATATGATTACCAGTATGTCTGTCTCAGTCTGGCAGTAGTAATGTATGTCACTGTATTCTGACACACTGGCTCTGTGCCTTTACAGTGTGGCTTTAATAAAGGTTTACTTTAAGCAGGGCTCCCTAAGAGCACTTCCATTGCTTTTAAAGCAGCTGATAGGGCTGCATTAGCTTAACTCAAAGGTTTTAAATGTCACATCTGCAGTACTGGTTAATCCACTACTGTCATTATAGCCATATGTTATACTATAGTGACTGCTACATTAGATTGATGTTCTAATACATTTGGAACAAGGCAATTGTACCTTGATTTGTTTTCTTTCATAACGTTTGCATTTATCCTCCACAGCAGTTTGTTTCCCTACCATTTTTTTTCAGGATCTACTGGAATATACTCATTATGAATTGTGCTTTTGTCCCAGTCTTGGTCATTCTGACGTTGAAAACAAAGCAGAATTGGATTTGGATATCAGTAATACTCACAATGCTCACACACCCCGTGTTCTTTGTTAAAATTTTTGTGCTATGGAAACATAGACACATCCACCCTATATTATTGGCTTTTAAAGACAGAGGACAACTATTTATACAACAGCACAACACAATGCAGAGGGAGTTGTCATGATCATGCAATTCTAGTGGATCAGAGAGTAGCTAAACACAACACTCACTTCAGATGCAGTGTAAAACTTCCACTGAATTATCAAATTACACACTCACACCCAAACCATACCTTGGTAATATTCCACTGAAACATACTAAAGTAAAGCCTTTTAATATGTGTATTTTCTACTGCAAATTCAAGTTGAAGCTATGTTGTTTGATATTCCATTTTGATAATTCTGCTCTTCATTATGTCTGCGTGGTCTGAGATGGGCGCAACAGACACGTAAACCGAAAAAGCTGTTTTAACTCAGGGTAGTGAATATAAAGAAAACAGGTCTTGTGTGACCAGTCTTGTGAGCTGTGTTTACACTCACTGTTATAGAGATGAGCGCGATACGAAGCATTGGTTAGTGCCTGTGTAAGTGTAAAGTTAGTTTCGTTTTGACATAGAGTCGTAGGAGTCACCGTGAGAATTTTTAAACGTATTGCCCCTTAAGTCCCGTGTCTCAAATCATCAAAATGCACAAGGCCAAAAGGATGGAGCGTCTCGTTACACAAGACCAGAAAAGTGATACAGGAACTACAATGTAGCTGTCTGCGCTGTTTAAAGAAATATCCTGTTACTGTTGTTCTCTCTCTTAAGTACCTTTCCCCCGAGCCTGTTTTTCACTCAGTATATACAGGAAACTGCGCACTCATGTCTGTGCTCTCTGTTCTTTCTCACGTGAACGTAGTCAAGAATTTCATGAATAACTTTTAACGTTCCCCTCTGTTTAGTGCTTCAATGGCATCAGCAGCTATTAGCTTGCCGTAAAGAAATTGAATCGGAGAAAAATCATTGCTTTTAATTAGAATAAAAGCCCCTCAAGGAGGGAGGGGGAGGAAAGGGGAGGGGGGGGGGGGGGGGGCTGCTCACGACTCACAGGCCATGAGGAGCAGGGAGGTGAAGCATTTTTATGAGGGAGAACAGGAGAGGGAGGAGGGGAGTACTTTAACATTTTGTTTTTTCCGTTGGAAGAGGTTTTGAGCGTGTTGGTACACTTAAGTTTGCCAAGTATTTTTTTTTTGATGTTTTTGACAGGATGCTAGACAAGACAAGGGAACATTTAAACCATGCTAAAGTTTTAGGGTATCGTATAATGACATGATGGTAACAAAGTAGTAATTCTGCTAGCTTTTCTGGGTCAGGTTAAGGAGCAGAATATCTAGTATGCTCGATTAGGTTCTAGGAGCTTTGTTTGGCTGGACTAGAGAGAGATAAGATGGATGTGTAAACAAACGGCGACTAACTAATAGGGCTAATGCTCATAGAGATTAATGTTTCAACACGCAAACGTAGTGGAGACCACTTCTTTTTTTTTTTTTCTTTTCTGTTCCTCATTCACCGACCGACCGCTCTCCCTTTTTAATCCCTCACAGCTCAGTCCCAGAGAGAGAGCTGCCGCAAACTACAACGAAAAGCTGAAGGAGAAATTCCAGCACCACCCTCAAATCCGCCGCATCGCCCGCCACCGACACCTGCCCAGAGACATCTACAAGCAGAGGAGAGAACTGCGAGAGATGAGGGAGGCGCGGCGCAGGAAGTACGTGTCTCACGCTTTCTCTCTTTCTCTTTTCACACTAAGGCCTCTCAGCTCACCATCGTCCCGTGGCTTTTCACACGGGTTTTGTGGGGTTTTTTTGTTCCTCTGTTGTGGGCCTACCCGCTCAACTGCGTTGCCCTCTAAAGTCGCCCGATTTTGTATCGGTGCTAGCTGGGAGTTGCTAACGGTTCACGTGCTGGTCTTTCTAAAATGTAATCTTTAAATTTAGACAGGTCGTACAGCCCAGAGTGCCACTAGCTGGCTGTTTGTTATTTGCATTTGTAATGCAGGTTCCTGCTGTGGCCTTGTTTCAGTGCATTGTTAAAAGGCCTTTAATGTTTCCACGTGTTGAGTGTGATCCTAAACCTGGCGGTCAGCTTCAGTGCTGTTCTGTTCCAGGATCTTATCTGATTAAAACACATAGTGTTGCTATTGAAGCTGTACCTTTCTACGAGGTAGTCATCCACTGTTAAAGATGGGTTATGACTTCAGATCAATTTGACGTGTTCACGTTTGATTCATTTTATCTGCTAATGTCAAAAGCTAGTTTGCTTTTTTTTTTTTTAGTTTTTGGTTTATGTTAACTTCATGGATACAATCTACAGAACTTTATATAATCATTTTATTTGCTTAGTGTCTGTTTAAACTTTCTGTTAAATGTCAGTGTGATATTCCACTTAGTCAAGAGGTGTGAGTCAGGTGGAAATGATTACTGGTTTTCATTTGCGTTAAGTTTGAGTTATTCATTGTACTCATTGTGTGTGTGTCCTTTTTCCAGGGAACAGAACGTGCGTAAACACAGCAAACCCGGCTCTGTTCCCGTGGTGACAGAGAAGGAGAAACATATTGTGACTGTTGTGGAGTAGAGGATGGTTTTATGTGGATCCAGCAGTAGTGCGTCTGTCCATTTTCACACACACACACACACACACACACACACGTATACCAACTCCTAAATAAAAGACTTCCAGATGACTACAGGTGCTCCTTTAAACTTTTCAGTGGCATGTCTGTGCTTTTTTTTCCACATACATGTACACACACACACACACACACACACACCAGTATTTTCTAAATACAAGACTTCACGTACTCTTTAAGATGTTTCAGTACAGCAAATGGAAAATATGTTTTTGTTTCATTTTTGCCACAACTGAATACATCAAAATTACACTCAGTTCAAGACTTAAATGAAGCTTTATATCAAGGATAACTTAAAAAGTTCAAACTGTAAAATTGGTTGATTTTTGAAACGTAATTGTACCTAACTGTTATTGAATGAATAAAGGTTTTTTTTAACTTGACTTGGATTTGTACATGCATTTTGTCTCACGTTTGATACTGTTGTGGTATTTTGAATTTATTCATCGTGCCATGTTGTAAATTTATCACTTTTGCATAATTTATAATATGAAAATATATATCCATCAAACTTTCAAATAATCAATCTCTGTCTTCATTCTCAAGTAATTTATGAACAACTCAGAAAGGTTTTGAGGAAATAGGTTTATAAGCTCTGTTACCTACAAATGGCCTTGGAGAAAAACATAGTTCACATTTACAAAGTATCCATTTACCCAAGGAATGACTGAAGAATAGGTTATAAAAACCCAAAGGAGTGTAAAGTGAAATTATTACTGGAGTGTCATTACGGATTTCATTAGTGTACTGTTATATCAGTGACAAATTGTTATGCAATGAGACATACAGTTATGGACAGTAGGTGATTTGTAGGGGGATGAGGGGGGATGCCAGCACCCTTGTTAGAAAAATGCATCACCCTTGCTAACCTGCCACACCCCCATATACTCTATAGAGTAGTGTCAGTGACCACTGGGCCATCCTCCCTGTTAAAAAATAACAAATCACCCACTGATTATGAAGATTATGTTCACGGTTGTCATTTGTAAGGAATTGATTTTGTGTCCTAGGATACATATATTATTCCATGATAGACTGTAGAAGGGGATTTGACAAACAACTTGTTTAGAACTGAGCTGTACACTAACCAATAAAAATGAAACAGACATGTTGAGATCCATAACATTTTCAGGATTGGTGATTCATTCTTCGCTTCATTTGTAGGTCATGGACAAATCTGGTCATACGATACTGAAGTATTAGACAGTAATTGTCTTAGTGTCTTAATGTGTTATGGTATCCTATCCTCTTAATTGTCGCCTGGCTTTACTGGGGAACCTTATGCTTATACCATAATCCTATCATCTGAATCTGTCTAGCTGAGAAACCTTCAGGAATCTCTAACGAGAGTGCCTTGAACTATAAGAGGGCTTCCAAAATGGTATCTTTACATAGTAATAAGAGAAGAAGAAGTACTTTATTTGTCACACACACACCAGAGCAATGAGCAGTGAAATGCAGCCTCCGCATTTAACCCATCCTATACACCAGTGAGCAAGCAGTGAGCACACACGCACACTAGAAGCGGTGGGCAGCTGCAGGCGCCCGGGGACCAACTCCAGGTCTTTTTGCCAGTGCCTTGGTCAAAGTCACTGACAGTAGTATTAATCATAGCACACACATCTTTGATGGTGGGAGGAAACCGGAGTATTAATCCTAGCGCACACTTGTCTTTGATGGTGAAGGGAAACCCACGCAAACATGGGGAGAACATGCAGACTCCACACAGAAGGGACCTGGGGTGACCAGGAATCGAACCCTAACCACTGAGCCACCACATTACCACCCAGTTCTAAACTGATCCTGAAGCCTTGGCCCCTCGTTTTTCAAATGGATATTAAGTTTGTTGGTTTTAACAATATGCCTTTACCTTCTGCCTCAGTGGTTGGCCTTATAGTGTGTAAACCAGATTTCTCTTCAATTATTTCAAATTTGTCAAAATAACCCTGGTGACAGGGTTGGGAACTGGACACACATGTTTTACACAACAGAAATTATTGAGTAAATACCCCTCCCCCCCAGTCGCACACACACACACAGGAAACTTCTTCAATGAATATTCCATGACACTCTATAGCTCTGAGCAGATAATGTAATGACTACAGGGTTTTTGGGGGGAAGCAGAGGGTTGACTGTTCTCAGAACACTCCTTGGAAATACCACGTGAAATGTTTAGACTACAGTTGTCAGATGGATATGAATACATTCGTACAATGCGCAGTTATTTTTTCTCTCCCAGATCTAAATTTTCAGATGTTATTTTTGGAACGCATGACTGATCCCACGTATCTGCTTTTCCGCTCCGTGTTTTCCATGTGATCTCTTCAAGCTGTCAATGAACGTACATTGGCGCCCCTCTTCCGTGCCCCACAACTGAAGCCGTGCAGCTTTGCTCTACGTATTTCCATCGCTCCGCCCACCCCTCCAATGGGGATTTTTTTTCATTGCATCCATTTTTTGTGTATTTAAGAAATCTCCAAGAATTAACAACCAGGAGGAAAACGAGATATCGAGTGTGAGGAACGGTTCTAAAGCAAACCAACAGGAAAGGACTCGACGTCTTTATTTCAAGATGCGAAGAACTTCTACATAGAAGATGACAGCGATGGGTTAGACAGGATTTAACATGATTGCAAAATAAAAGGCAAGAGCTTGTTTTCTTATATCTCAATAGTGGCTCGGCGGTGGATGAAAAGGGAAGAGGGATGTTTGGAGTATTGGTTGAAGATCTTATAATTTCTGCACATTGTACGAGCTCTCCTGTCAGCCGTCGCCAGTTTGAAGTCACCAGTGTGGAATTGTGGGGATTTTAAAACCTGTAATATTAATTTCGACCGTGTAGTTGGCTCTTGATCACTTCGTGTGCCTGGTAGTAACCTATGCATTCTTCTGTACAGTGATGCTTTGCACTATGGTTTTCAAACCACCATTTTACTATTTTTATCGTCATAAACACGGCTGTTTGGGGAGGGGTGTATAAAGCGTTGACAACACGTATATAAGGTATAAGAACGTTCTAAATAGTTACACAGTTAAAGATATATCGTGTTTATATGAACATATGTTCCGGTCATGTAGATGGTGATAGCCTAAATGAGCAAAATTCAACTATAACACTTACACCAAAATCCTGACACGAAAATCCAAATAGCTGCAACGATATGTATGAAACAGCCAGAGACATTGTTCTACTTTGATTAAGTCTGCTCTCGTTTACTGTTCGTTTTTTTTAGAAACTGTGTCTAAAGATGTCCGCTCCACTTGGGCCCCGAGGCGGGCCGGCCGCTACTCCTGCGGCCGCTGTCCTACCGGAGATGCCGGACCTAAGCCACCTCACCGAGGAGGAGAGGAAGATCATCCTCAGTGTCATGGAGCGGCAAAAAAAGGAAGATGAGAAAGAACAGAGCATGTTAAAGTAAGCCAATTGATTTATTTGAACGAGAACGTTATGGAAATACTTGTCAGTGTTTATTTCTGGAACAGAGAGCACGCTCGTGTGGTTCTCATGGCAGGGGTGGTCGTGGGAACCTTCGATCTACTCTCGATGATTGATGTATAATACTCGTCCAAAATAGACAGGGTCCATTCATGAGGTTGAATTTGCAATACAACATGTTTTCAATCACATGTAATAAATGCCAGTGACGTTAATGATAGAGAATCTTCGAGTGAACGACTGGAAGCATTTGCTCTTATCGTATTTGTTCGTTTTGTCAGCTGTCATCTGCTTCTCTGTTGGTTTGAATTGCTTACATGTAAAACGGGCCTAACTCTAACTCTGTTAGCTTGGGGTTGGGTTAGCAACGGGCGCCATTTTCGCTTAAATCATTGTAACTGCTGTAACACTGCAAGTCAGACAACAAATTAAAACCTTAGGAACTGATAATGGATGCGAAACCATGTAGATGTACAGACCAGTGTTTTTTTCACTGCGGCAGCGGTGCTATGAAAGTAAGCTCTCTCCGTCCGTCTTGGACGAGTGAAGATGTGGATGTGAACTGTTTCAGCACCACGGCGCTGTCCAGTTCTGTTTCAGGTGGAGCGAAAGGCTAATCGCAAACGGCTCTGTAGTATAGCTGGCTGCCAGGGACTAAAGATTTGTTTATTTATTTACCGTTACTCTCGACTCTGTCTTTCTGAGAGGCACGAGACCACTCTGACGCTAAATATCAGCTGATACACCTTAGACAGCTGGATAACCGTTTTGCTCAAATTATTTCGGATTTTTTTTTCTCTTGGTCTATCCTATTTTAAGTTATATTATATCAAAACACACTTTGTGGTACGACCTTGTTGCGACGTATGTATAAGTTTGTGAGGCCTTCTTTGTTGTTTGTTTTTTTTAAACGTGTATTTAAAAGAACATGTAACACGGATATTGTACTGGTAATACAATACAGGTCTTTTGGACCCCAGACATGGTGGTCTTACATCTGTCCTATTCTGTTTTGCAAGGAGTATGTTTCTGTAATTTAAAGCTCAGTTAATCGTAAGAAAATGAAGTGTGTAAACACTATCCTCTCCTCAAATTGATGATTTTAGTCATGAAAAAGTATCAAGGTCAGTTTTAGGATTAGTATTTAGTTGACTTCAACCAGCTCTGGATAAATAATATTAGTACAAGTGACAAAGCTCTGAAACAAACCATGTGTAGAGGTACTCACTTTAAACTCTTATTCAGTGATTTGATAGAACCTGCCCCACAATTCTTGATCATATGTTCACGAAGCCGTATATGACTCTAGACCAGCATGCATCATGGTCTCTCAGGATATGGTTTGACTGACGTTTGTTCCTGAATAGCTACTGAAGGTCCATCATGGAAGCTTTTAGAGGCTTTAAAGCTGGTGTTATCTGTCATTAGATAAATATTGGCATTTGTGTGTTTTAATGGAGCTTATGTGAAGCAATACTATGGCCAACATGACTCACAGATTTCAAAACTCCTGCCACCTCTGTGCTGATGTGTGTGAATCATCAGCTGTGCCCCCCCCCCCCCAGTTGCTTAGTGTTTGTCCATATTTGTGACACTTAGAAAGAAGGAGACCAGCTGCCTTAGTCACTCAGACACCAGGCACTGATGTCATATGTGGGAGGGGATGGTGGTGTTGTCGTCAACATGGTCATTGTCACAAGCTTCTGATCCCTCTCAAGGCAGCAAAGGGGCCGGTGTAAAGTTACACAACAATAGGGGCTAGATGCCTCCCAACTGTTCCCCTATATCACTTAGCCCCTTTCTGCTCTGCTACATACCTGCTGCAGGACTGAGCCGATCATGACACATCAAGACTGACGACATTAATGAAGGGTTACTGCAGTCATATGTAGCAAAAAAAAAAAAAAAAAATTAAGCAATCTTATGCGTATTTATTTTTTCATATCTCGATCTGAACATGTCTTTTTTTTTTTTTTTTTTTACCCCAGATGAAATGGGACTGAATAAATCTGGCTGCTCTTTTATGGAGATCATTAACTGTGTGTCCACCCTTGGCACTCGTGTTGATGTGGCTTTCTCGGTCAGTTGTGTTTGCTGTGCGATTAATGCTGCTGGACGATAATGTGGATTTGAGTCTTGTGCTCATGGAGAAAAGCGTGTACAGTACATACTATCCTTCTTGTCTGCTGCTGCTCTGTTTGTACTCACTATTTGGCTGGGCAGCTGGGATGGAGAGCACAGAGGTTAATTGGGTAACTGCTCTCTAATGAGATTTTTTAGCTCTGGTCAAGACACCACACTATCTCAGCAGCCTCTGGAGTCTCAGAGTTACTATAACAGCCAGGATGAGCAATATTCTTCTAGAGACAGCAGTTTTAAGGGAGACATATGCAAACAGACACACACACACACAAACACACACACACACACACACACACACACACACACAAACGTATACACACGCAAGCACATATATTATATATGATAATCATAAATATAGGAGTCGCAGGCTGGGGTCCAAGCAAGGGAATCCTGAGAGATTGGAGGGAAGCAGAAACCTCCAAAATTAAGCAGTGTTTGCCAACTTGCTGTCATCTCCCTGGAAATGCTACAAAGGAAGACAGAAACAAATCCGAGGGGGGGTGGTGGGGATGGGGGTGGTGGGACAGGAGAGAGATGGTGATAGAGAAGAGAATGCAGCTGACTTGCGTGTGATTATCCAGGAGCAAGTTCCTGTTTCCCTCTGGGATCTCAGGCTGTTCTCAGGTTCTTCCCTGTCTCTCTCTCTCTTCCTCTTTTTGTTCTATTTTTCCATCTCTCTTTGCTGAACCCAGCTGGGCTCCTACCTTATCCAAACAAAACTACTGATAACTACAGTAATCAATGTGTATTGGTTATCTACATGTTTCCTGGTGTGTTCCCAGCTGTTTGTGCTCACACGTTACTTGAGTCAAATTACAAGAAGAGTATCACGCTGCAAGGTGTAGTTCCTGGTTCTAGCTTTCTCTGTATTTTCAGACAGCATAAATATCGTTGTCTTATTGTCAGTGCATATGGTATTATTTGTAGATCAAAGTATACCCTGTGCATGAGCGTCTTGTAAACATTACATAATAAATGCGCAATAAGACATAGTTTGTTCTTTGCATGTATGCCCTGTGAGTGCATTCTCAAGGTTGGAAGAAGCTGAACATTAAAGGGAGAAATAATCTTTGTCAGGACTGACTGAAAGCTCATGTGGATTTGGCCGGGGTTTTCTGTAAGCTAATGCAGAGTGGTGTTTCTTTGTGTGTGTCCAGTGCCCATTCCTCTTGCCGTGTTAAAGTATAATGGCCCTGACCTGTGCCATCAACTGATTGAAAAAGACCTTCACCCTTGCAACGTGTGGTGTTTGGTTTAGAAAGGACGTGAATGTCCTGTTTCTCTACTTATAGGTGCGTGTCTCTGAGTTTGAATCCAATACCCGTAGCTTAGAAACCTTCAGAGGTGACCTGGACAGCACACTTCCCATTTCACACTGACCCTTGCTATTTGCTACAAAGTATCCGTGAAAGTTCTTTTTTTTTTTTGAGTAGTCACGGAAACCCATAATTTTCTTCATCCTTTAAATGAGTGTGACAGTGAAGTGAAATGTACAGTGTTCATCTCGCTGGACAGCATGCTGTAGAGACGCTTTCCTCTTTCCCACGCTGAGAGTCACCATGAGGTTCCCCTCCCCCCCTTACACTCTACTCTTACAACCCTGCAGGGATAGGCCAGAGAGAGAGAGAGAGAGAGAGATAACATGCATCCACTCACTGCACGGCATACACCAAATGGCTTTAGTGTGCTCATTAACATATTCTGTGAACGTATTCTATGAGTGTGTGCTGGTCAGGGAAAGAGGGAGTTCCCAAATTCACAGCACAGTGAATTCTTCAGACCTTTTAATTGTGTCTGCATGCTTTTAATAATACCTTTAGGCCCATAGCTCTCTTACACTCATTACTTTTAAAATATAATAAACACTCCATGCTGCTTATGATGTGTGGGGTTTTTTTCAGTTTATTGTATCTTTCAGGTTATTCCATTTATTATGTACCTGTCATTTTCTTATTTTAATGCTCTTTCATCTCCACTTTCTACTCCAAATGTATGTTTTATTTCATTCTTCAAATTTATCTGTGTGTTCCTCTTTTTACTCTGATTTTTCTTTCTCTCCGTCAATGCACTCCATATCTTTGTCCCACTTTCTGTTCCACAGAACTCAAGTCAGCGTTTTCATCCGCTTGTATAGTGCTGACATATGTTATCTTTTTGATTTATAGATAGCGAACCTTATTCGTGGTGTGTCTGATGTGACTAATAGTGTTGACTGGCTGACTATCATTGCGAAATGTTTTAAGCTTGCTTTTACTGAACATAATGATGTTGAGTTCTGATTATGTTCAGGTTGTTCTCAAGAAAGAAAGAGAAAAAAAAAACTATAAGGGGAGCTGAAAGAATTATACTTGGCAGCTGTCAGTTACTTTTGCGAATGCTTAACATGCAGAAGGGTTCTGTTTGCCACCATCCAGATAGTACGTCTCACTACTCACCCTAATGAATTCGCGAAAAGATCGAAATTAAATCATATTTCACTTTCATTTTCCATGTTAGCATCACATAGAACAGAACATAGCATGGCCTAACATAGAGCGACATAGGTACCGCCCAGTGCTCCAGGCATACAGTTTGCCACATCAATGCCTGTTACATAAGGCCCATGTAGCACGGTGGGAGAGAGAGCAGCCTGGGCATGAGGCAGCTATGCAGAGGAATGCTGTAGTAAGGATGGCAGCGCTGGGATTCCTCTTCAGTGTTTTACACTGAAATCACCACTAATCTTTCCCCCGGTGTTAAGAAGCATAAGCCAAATGCGTTTAGTTTGTCCGAATGCCACTGTCAAACCTAGACGTCGCTGTTTGTGTCTTTGCGTGTGCCTTTGCGCATTTGATTGACCGGGGTTATTCAAAGCGGGGGGGGGGGGGGGGGGGGGGTTGGATTTCGGACAAACCCCTGTGTCTTGAGTACCTGAGGACTCTGTGTGTATTATGAAGTGAACCGCAGAGGTAACTTTCACTCTGCACCCGCCTGGTTTAGTCAGGTTCGGATCTGTTTGATTTTTGTGTCTATGCAAGAACTACGTGTGAGAAAGGACCAGGTTGTCATGAGTGTTCTGATGTGTCTTTTCCAGCATCGATTGTCCAAAAGGTCTCTATTTTCAAGCGGCCCTCTAACGAAATTCCCCGAGGTGCAATTCACAGGCCACCAAAAGGTCACTGCAAATGTCTCTCTCTTTCACTCTCTCTCTTTCTTCATGTGTGTGCGAGAGAGAAAGAGAGAGAGAGAGAGAGAGAGAGAGACAGACAGACAGACAGAGAGAGACGAGCTGCTCTGAGTGGTGTGTATTTGGTTCAGACACAGACGAGCAGAGAAATTGTAGGTGGAATGTGGCACTTGTTCATCTCGAGCTGATTACACACAAACCCTGAGAAGCCTCATGTTGTTCTTGGACTCTATAAATAGCGGGGACTGAAGTTCCTTTCTGTGCTGTAACAGGGTGGAAAAGCTGACAGGCCAATTCACTACGCACCGGTCTCTTTTCAAGTTCTCTGCCACATAAAAAAAAAAAAAGTCCTCCCGTTGTTTGCAGGGACAAGGAGCTCACATGGAACATTTTTATCATTGTTTGTAGTTATTTTTTAACCAGAAATGTTTTATAATGAAGTTTGACATTTAAAAGATTAAAAAAAAAAAAATCCTAGTTAATGCCACTGTTGCCTCCAGTGTAGACAAATGCCAATGTTATAAAATGGTCGTCCTCACTACTACATATTTCACAAATCGTATAACTAACTACAGACTATATATGAGAAAGTCAGTGTACGTTGATTTTGACAGTAGAGCCGGTGTGAGTAAACATGAACATGCAGTTTTATGTCATGCATTATATATAATAACACTGAGTTAGTGTATTGTCCTTTCTCTGTCTCTCTGTCTGTCTCTCTCTCTCTCTCTCTCTCTCTCTCTCTCTCTCTCTCTGTCACTCTCTCTCTCTCAGTCTCTCGCTCTCACTGTCTCGGTCATATTACTAAAACACAATTAACGTTTGGTGCTTTCAGCTTTGTTTAAGAGTCAGACACATTCACACATGCACACAGACACACCTTTGTCTGGTATCTGGTAAATAGCGGTTATTATATGGAACGGACGTCAGGGAAAGATGGCTTGTTATATAACGGAGGCGGTGCTTGATGCTTGCTAAGAAAACCCTACATGTGTTTACACAATGCTTAATCACATCAAAGAGAAATCACATTACTGTCTCCTGCGCCTCTGCAATATATGCTTAAGCTCAACAAAGATTTCTCAGTGTGATGTGAATGTACTGTAGTGTACCACTTAATGCAATCTGGACTCTGTCTTGTTAGAGTCACACCATATATGAGATTACCTCCTGAGTTATCCCAAGAAATAGAATGTGTATCTTGCATTGTATGAACATGTTTGAGCACATTTTGTGTACTGTGACGGTGCTGTGTGATGTTCCTTACAATGCTGTGAGCATTTACAGGTAATATACAGGTATTTCATTTAGATGTGAGTGAATGTGTAAAAAGGTGACTGATTGGACAGTCTTGTTCCATAACTTCTATCCCTTGATCTTTCCTGCACTGTCTCCCATGACTGTGATGCTGTGTTGTGTCTGTTGCATTACATTGTGGTGTCGTAAAAGTTGAATGACGTGGTTTGTCTCTTTCATAGTAACCTTATGTTTTCTTGCTCTATTTATCCCTCATCCTTTTCCTCATGTAATGAAATTGTTGTTATATATCTCAAATTGTGGCCAAAAAAACCCCTAACATTTGGCTTCCTTTACAATTAAGACTCGCTTAGGTGCCTTACCTCACACTAACACAGAGGAGAGAAATGGATAGATGTAAAGAAAAGAGAGTGGTGTCTGGATTAGACAGCACTTGTGAGGAGCGGATTTTGGGCGTATAGCCCGGCTCTGCATTCCTATCAGCCCATCAACTCCATCTGTAAAATATCTTTGCTTTTGTACAGAGGTCTGACATAAGCTGTTCTACAGAGGACAGACAAAGGACAGACATAGTTTGGTTAAATATATGAAGATTATTTCCCATTGCTGATGAATGATGCTGAATGCTTATGCTGCTAAATCAGTTTCTTCACTCTCATATTTCTAAATAAATAGCGGGTAAGACAGTATGAGATGGCCCTTACACAGACCTCATAGCATATAATCAGACAGAAAAATGACAGAGAACAGAACAGTTGAGATCACAGCGGATGGTACAGTACACAAATCTGTTTATTGAGATGCCACGAGTTCTCAGTGTTTCCATGGTTTCCACGCTCAAAGCCATCTCTCTCTGTTTGGTTTGTTTGTTTTGGTTTTAGAGTGCTCTATGGGGAATGAGAGAGAGAGAGAGAGAGAGAGAGAAAGAGAAAGAGAGAGATCCCATCTGTATGATTGATGGAGATGAATTGGATTATAACGGTTGCTGATTGGCACAAAGCACGGGGGAAATGGAGAGTAGTGATGATGTCACTGTAGAGGGGACGGCCTCGTGCAAATCTGGTAACACAGGTTTTCTCAGGGCTTATTTGTAATCTGTGTGTGTTTGCGCATATCAGAATTACTCTGATCAGAGCCTAAAGCTAATATGGGGTAACATATTCACACCCTTGTTGATCGATTCTTTAGGTAACTCGGAGCAAAATTTGTACTAACTCTGCATTTTTAGGGTATGTGGCTTTGTGTTGATCATCTGTGCTACTAGCTCCCCAGTTTGTGTGTGTGTGTGTGTGTGCGCGCGCATGTGTATGTGTATGTGTGTGTGTGTGTGTGTGTGTGTGTGTGTTTGTAAATGTGCCTGTGTGAAGTGCTAAAGTCCCAAGCACTGTGCAGAGTTGTGTTCAGTGACTCAGGCTGTGTTTAAAACCCAGATTCAGCACCCTGGTCAGTGCCCCTGAGGTCTAATGGTGATTGTGGACTCTAATCCTTTGATATCAGTGCGTGAAAGAGAGAGAGACACATAGAGGATCAGAGAGACAGAGAGAGGGAGTGAGTATGTAGGAGACAGAAGGAGAGAAACAGCAAGACAGAGAGTAGATGAACTTCAGAGAAGAATTGGGACGTGTGTAGAACATTAGTGTGGTGTGTGTGTTTGATCCAGTGCATTTCTTTGTGTGTGTGTGTGGGTGGGTGTGTGTATGTGTGTGTGTGTGTGTGTGTGTGTGACAGAGAGAGCCAATAAGAATGTGTTTTGTTTGTACGAGATGTCCACCAATTATCGGCCTGGCTGATTATCGGATCCGATATTCAGCATTTTTATGGTTATTGGAATCATTGTTTTTTTATCCGATCGCCGATAAAATAAAATAATTTAAAAATGCGCTGTTTTGGCTCTGATGCAGCCGCCTCTCTCTTTCTATAGTCACCACTCTGTGATCTTGGGCTATGTCCCACCCACAGAGCTATCTGATTGGTTACACGTCATGATTAAAGGCTGTTGTGCCACGGACAGGCACAGAGGAATGCCTTTGCAGACTGGAGCAGCTCCGGTGAGTGAGCGGAGCTGTGTTTCAAACGTAATGCAGTGGATATTGCCAAAGTTGCAATAAACATCACAATCCTCTACACTGAAGTTGCAAAAACAACACAATCCTATGAACTGTTTCTATGATGACAAGCATGCCCAGTTTCCCAGTTACTCTGAAAATTCCCGAATACTGCACTTTGCTGCTGTCATATGCAGTTAACTGTAATGAGATAATAGAGTTTACTAATGTAGCAATAGCTATTTTTTTATTTATTTTATTATTCATTTAATTAATTAATTTATTTATTAAAAATCTCAGTTAACTTGATAAGAAATGCTACTTGGAGCTCCTTTAAGACAACGTTGAAAAGTTCTCTTTTAATTAAACATATGCGTAAAGGCATTTCAACGAAGTTTTCTGTAGGAGTTTGTGTTATTCTAACTTGTGACACCAAGGTTTTCATTTTTACTGCAAATGTATGTCGGTTCCAAATATTGGTTATCGTTCTCCATGATTACTGATAATCGGTATCAGTATCGGCCCTGGAAAAAACATATTGGTTGACCCCTAGTTTTTACTTATTAGAAATGAGTATGGATGTCTCTCTGCATTGTCTCTGTATGTGAGTTACAAAAAAAAAAACCCCATAGATAATGATCGCGTATACTGAAATGAACATAAACAGACATACGGAGAAGTGTGTGAAACATGATAGTGGGATAGTGCGCTTATGTGTGTTTGCCATCCTGCTCTGATCTCTCTGTGTATCTTGTTGAGGTCAAAGGGTCTGCTAATGCTGGAGAATCCCCTGATTGAAGTTTCTACAGAGAGAAGCAAATCTGCAAATCTTTGCCTGGTTTTTATTTACAGCAGTCACTGAAGCATGACGTTGATTTTTGAGATTCTTTTTTCTTACATAGATCTGCAGAGATCTAACTGTTTTATTTCTGATCTGTCAGGCTATTTGTGGAGTGTGTGTGTGTGTGTGTGTGTGTGTGTGTGTGTGTGTGTGTTTGTGTGCATATTACAGACAGAGAGACAGAGAGAGAGAGAGAGAGTGGGAGAGAGAGAGAGAGAAAGAGAGAGAGAGGGAGAAAGAGGGAGAGATGGTTAGCTGGATGTTGAAAGATTTTGTTGAAAACCTTTCAAAACATCACAAAAGAGCTAGAACTGCCTTGAACTGCCCTATTTGTTCGGTGAATAACTCTCCTTCTGTGTCCTGACAGTGTGTAAGTGCTGTTGTTTTGGTTTTGGGTTGCTTCTGTAGGCTATCAGTTGTAATGCACAAGCTGCTGTAATGTGCATCTTGCGTTGATGATGGAAGATGATATACATATCAAATGACCAACCCTGCTCTTGTTTTTAAAAAGCTTGGTTTGGATACATGCTAAGTGTCCACATTGACTGACTTTGCGAGTCTGTTGTGTCACATTTTTAATCCACTTGTCACTTGAAATGCGTATGTATGTGTGTGTTCATATTTGCTTGTGTGTTAAGCACACTAACCTGAGTGTGCCGAACTGGTGGCTAGTGATGATGAACGACAGGAAACTGTGCTTCCCAACAATAGGGAGGGTATCCATTACCAGTCTATTGTTAGACATGTAGGCTATTATTGTAACGCACTTGCTGAGAGATGCCCTGTTCACTCTCCCATCCCCCCACCCCTTCAGGTCCTACAGCACAGTGTGTGTGTGTGTGTGTGTATATGTGTGTGTGTATGTGTGTGTGTGTGCATTCAGCCTCTGAGCTATTTCGCATGACCCAGTAGAGCTGAAACTCCGTCCGTATGTGAGGATGTTAATATGGAAATATGGAATCTCCAGGCTGAATGAAGCACAGTGTGTGTGTGTGTGTGTGTGTGTGTGTGTGTGTGTGTTTGTTTGTGTATCAGGTTAGCTTGTGTCAGAATATTGAAGCATGCACATGCTCCAAACTTGCATCTTACAGCCTGGATGTCCTGGAGAGCGTGCCCTTTGTTGATATTTCAGACACAATCAGCTGGGAAAAGTATTTTCAGATCAGTTTTGATGTTGATAGTATTTTTCAATCAAGAATGGGCTACTTTATTTAATCAAAATTTGGCTGCTATTATTTGTAACCCCACCATTCTTTATGACATTCTCATGTATTGTTCATCAGTACCAGCCCTTTGACATGGTATCGCCTATTATGGTCCTCATTAGACAAGAGAGAGAGACAGAGTGAGTGAGAGTGAGAGAAAGAGAGAGAGAGGTAGGGTGCATTCTGTAAGAGAGAGAGAGAGAGAGAGAGAGAGAGAGAGAGTGAGGTTATCATCCCTGAATCCCTCTGCTGTAATCCTCTTTGAGGAGGAAAAAGTGTTTGGAAGAAGTACTTCCCATGCCATCCTGCAGAACAGCCCTAATGAACAGGTGTCTTCAGATTTAATCTGGTCTCCTTAAATGAGCTTCTATTTTTGGAGAGCCTCTCTTTTGAAAGAGCAGGGGCTACGCTCTGGGTGCTTTTGGCCCACAGAGAGGTTGTTGGCCAGGTCACAGTCATCGCATGCTGTGATCACTCATTCTCTACTACTGTGTGCAATGAACACTGCACACAGAAAAAAAGCTTTGATGAAAATGAATACAGGAGTTCATTGTTTGTGTGTCCTTCTAGGTTTGGCTAAGGAACAGAGTTTCTGAGCTCGTGTCCTGTGAGTGGTCCTCCCACCTCGGGTGCACACACACACACACACACACACACACACACACACACACACAAACAGACACACACACACACACGCGCGCGCGCGCGCATGCACGCACACACACACTCACACAGATTCTTGAGGCCATGATTACAGATACAAGGCATTCAGCTTTGCTTCCCGTCTTTTGGATTTTGGCTGAATCTGAAATATCATTTTGATAAGCAGCCCCGTCTCTGGATTTACCAAGATGAAATAAGAAGTGAGTCTGAAGTAAAAGGTTGATTTGCGAATTAGGTCTGTCTTTTTATGACTGTCATTAATAATTCTTTGTCATTACCACAGTTTGGAAATAATTTACAGTTCTCCGTCTACACCAGTGACAAAGCCCAGAATAATGTTTCCCCCAGAAGTGAGACAAATGATTTACAATATTTAGGCCATGCACCACGGATGGGAATGTTCTGAACATCGTCTGGGTGTCACTGTGTCTCTAACACTTGTGGTTTGATGTTGGAGCTGGTGACTTCAGCAGAGAGGGCATGAAGCAATTGCCAGGTCTTTGTCCACAGTAGCCTGGCACACAGATGGGTGTAATTGTGGTGTAATTATGCCCTGTGTTGGCATGCAGCACTTGTGCTGAGTGTTATATAATAGGGCTGTTATTCCTGTGTGCTGCCTGCAGGACCTATCACAGCGGGTGGCTGGCATGCCCACTGCTGGGAGACAGACAGAGTGATGACCCACTGCACGAGAAAGACATGGGGAAAGGCATGCTCTTATTACCCATCCGAAACCTCCAGCAACCCCCCCCCCCCCCCCCCCCCCCCCCGCCTTCAGAGGAGGAATGCTCTTCTTTGACCACTTCAAGGATTCTTTTAATGAAGTTTAGTGACACGGGACTGGGGCGCTGAATGATGCAGTTGATGGTACTGAAGTGGAATTGACATACTTTGATAAACAAAAGGAGAAGGGTTATTTAAATCCGCTCACACGTTTGTCTTCATTCCGTCAAATTCCGAATACAAGAATCTTATCGGATACCTGAAAATAAGGAGTGGTTTCTTTTTATCCTGTCATTCCGAATATCAATAATTTAAACGTCACTATGTATAAATCAATCCCTCTGGGTTGCGGTGTTGTCTCAGTTTTAGTGAAGAGGACCTGACTAGATGAATGTGGACAGGACTAAATGAGGGTGTGCTGCTGTGGCATGTGCTGATTAGGCATTGTGTGGGCAGTCGGGGAGATATGGCAGGGGTGGTTTACTCTGAGAGACTGACAGAGAAGAACACAGTACTGCTTATTTAGCTCACTGGAGGAATGTACAGAACCTGTTGAGGCTCTTGATGGTATGAGGAGAATCTTGGTTTTTTGTTTTCTTTTTTTTTTATTGTGTTGGGTAGTAATGGTTCTGGGTTCACCGGAGAGAGGGAGAGAGAGAGAGAGAGAGAGAGAGAGAGAGGAAAGGAGAAACTGATGTCTGGACATTAGGAATTTGTCTGATACGTGAGGATGCTCTGGCATCTTGCCGTCATGCTGAAGTATGCAGTGGAGTGTGACAAGCTGTTCCGACTTGATTTAGCTTCTGTGTACTTGTGTGGACCACCCTGTCTGTTAACTCATTTTTGTTTAGCATTTGACTGTTTTGCTTGTCTTTTTAAACCTCCTACATTCAGAATGTTTTTAAAGTGCTTTGATATCAAAGATGACCAGGGCAAAGTTACATTTAGAAGAGAAATAGAAGATGATAAGGATTCCTGGATATGTAGTAGGAATTGCCCAGTTGGTATTTTGCTCTGTTGAATTGAACTAATCCTCAAAATTAACACTAGCATTCACATGGCCCTTAATGTATTGCCACCTACTGGCAACAGACCAACATTGCATGCTATTTGGTCACTACGAATTTCAAAGCTCAGATTAATAGAAAGTATTACTTCAGTCCAAAATGGCCTTTTACCTGATGATGGCTCATTGCGAAATTGTTTTTGGCATCTGTACGGCACAAGCTGCATCTGCTCCTATATGTGTAAAGGCTTTCTTCCATATCCACCATCCCTTTAGTTGCAACTGAAATCTGTCTTAGACAGAATAAATCCTTCTCTCGCATTCTACTCTTTTCAACAAAAGCCCTGTAGGCATAGCTCCAAGGAAGGAATGCTCAGTTTGAATCCTGGACTGCTGTGGTTCTGCTAGTTTTCATGGCAACCAATCACTGTGGTCTCTGATTGGCTGACAAGTGTGCACACCTGTTTTGCAGGTAAAAATAAGTTGGAAATTAAGAGGTGAGGCCAAAGCATTAGCACTTCAGCCTTCCAAGATTGGACCAGAACACCACTTTTTTAAAAATGATTGCTGAAATTGTCCAACTATCAGCCTTGGCATGGCACAAAACAGCTGATTATTTTTACACAAACTGAACAAACTGAGGCTGATTTTTTGTCCACAATCAAATTCTAAGCAGTAAGCAATTTTTGCTATTTTGCTGTTAATCCACAAACATTTCAGTACGCAAATACATAATGAATGATTGACATGTTTTTGAATAGGTGAGGATATGTGGATAACTTTTTTTTTTTTACAACTGTAAAGTCTGTATGAACATCATAAAAAGAATGTGTTCTGTCTTCATTGGTCAGCTTGTATTTCAGTCTTATTTGCACTGAGCACTAATGTCATACATTAGCCATGCGTTAGATCAAATTACTTTTTATATCAATTTATATGAAATGATATTATGTATTAGCAATGTTATTATTATTTTACCTCTAGACCAGTGAATAACACTAGGAAGAGCATAGCAGGCTAACAACACTTTAAAGGCTCATAATCATCTTTTTAAATCTTTCCCTGGCTACAAATGTAATCTCTAAGGTCTGGAAGCCTGCTTATGTTATGCCTCTGCTTAAAGGAGGGAGTCCAACAATGCTTAGCAATTACAGACCAATCTCCAAATCCTCTGCACTACCTAAACTGTTGGAGTCCTTTGTTAGTGAGCGGCTGAAAAGACTATTCATATACTCATTAGATAGTATCTAAACATCAGTTGGGGTTAAAAAAAAAAAATCACACTGCTGTTACTGTGGTCATGAAAGTTGTAAATGACATTGTCAAAGCCTTAGAAAATAAGTAGCACTTTTTTAAAACGACTTATTTAAAGCTTTTGATGCCTTAGATCATGATATTCTGAGACAATGTCTTGGTGATGCTGTTTTTTCTGAACATACATAGGTTGGTTTGTTAAATACCTTGCAGATAGGGCTTAGGCTATTAGTCTTATATCTAATGTGTCAAGAGTTTGTGAGGGGGTTCCTCAGGATTCAACCCTGGGCCCACTTTTTTTAACTGTATATTTAAATTGCTTGGGAGAGAATGTCCCTAATTCAGCTTTCCATTTTCATGCTGATAACATCATTATCTATTGTTGTGCATCCACCCTCAATAAGGCCCTTGAGCATCTGCAAAAATTTTATAACAGAGTGCAAGCTCAGCTTTGTCAAGTGAAGCTTGTCCTGAATGCAGGCAAAACAAACTTATGGGTTTTTTTTCTAACTGTAAGAGAATAGAGATGAATCAGAGCATTGTTTCTATTCAAAGTTAACGAACTGAAGTAGCTCCACTTTGAAATAAATAGAATTTATTAACTGATGAACACATTTCTTTGAAGTTTTTATTTCAGGAACAAGTCTTGGCTTTTTCTTGCTGTTAGATGAAGACTGTTTGAAGTTACACTTTTGTCTGTTCTTGAATATGGTGATCTGTTGTGCTTGATACGTCAGTGCATTGTCTTCATATGTTGGGTTCCCTGTATAATGGAGCTTTAAGGTTCAATACAAAATGTAGTGCCTTCACACATCATGGTATATTGCATTCCAGAGTCAGTTGGCCTGCTGTCAACACATTGGCTTAGTCACTGGTCTGTTTTGGCCTATAATCTTCTTCTGTTCTTTCATCTGTCTTTATGTCCAGAAAATGTCACATATGGGTTACAGTCTCAAGGCACAGCGTTTATAATGGTTCCCAAAGCTCAGGTTGAATTGAGGAAGAAGGTCTTTATGTTTTTTGCACCTTCTGATTGGAATAGATTGCAGAGTGAGCTTAAGCCACGGAACATAGCTGCTCCTAATGAACCTAAAGCCACTGTGAAATCCATGGAATCTGGGTCAATTGACTACGAATGTTTTAATTGATAACACGATTTTATACGTTGTTGTACTGTACTTTTTAGTCTGACCATTGTCATGATGCGAAATCAGTGTTGAGTCTGGAACTTAATGAACTGCTGTCCTCCTCGGTCGTGTCTGTCTCTGAGTGGAGTTTTAAATTTCGGTGAGGTTAACCCGGTTACATAAAGGTTAAATAAATAAAGAGTTCAGCTCAACTACATATGATCTGTTTAAAATAGCTAGATAGTCAGCTGAATCAGCAGCTTGTTTTAATATGAAGGAGATTTTGTTTGTGGTTATCTATTCCAGGGATACTCAGCTGCTCTTGTGTTTTGTTGTGGTTATCTGTTCCAGGGGAAACTTAGCCGCTTTTACTGAAATCAAGAAAAATAATTAAATCTCTTTCATTTCACAAACAATTAAAGATTGTTGTCGTAATAGTCTGGATGGAGGGTAAATGGGAGAGGTGAACGCAGTAAACTTAGGTATTAATATGAAAAAATGAAGAGATGTTGATGTATCATCAGCTTACGGGTGGGTTTTTGCCTATCAGAGAAAAGATACATTATCTTCATTTGGCACTGCCTTGACATTGCCCATGTATGTCGGTTCATTTAATAAATGTAAAAGAACCAGCATGTTTTTTTGGCAAGGCTCCTTCGTAATTAAGTGGTTTTATTGAAAATACAGGTTTTAATGTCTCACAGTGCTAATGAATCTTAAGAACAGAGTTAGAGTGTGTTGGACTGCTGTTCAAGGCTCTTTAGGAGTATTTGACTAATCTTTTAATGGATGTGATTCTGGTCGCTTTAAATCCAACGTGATGCCAGCCAATGGGAAATACTGCTGTGTTGTTAAAAGCTCTCCAGAAGTTCAGTGGATTCGCCAATTTTGCAAGAGCCTACATGAAGGGATTTTGAAGATGATGTGTTATATACCAAGTTACAAACTATAACTCATCACAGGAGAGCAAAGCTATAGAATCCCATCATCATTTTTCTCTTTCTTTCTTTTTTTTTAATGATTATTTATGCACGTTGTTTTTTTTTTTATTATTTCATCCTCAACATCTATGTCTCATACACAGTTTGATTGCCCATCTGTTTGGATAATTTCCATGGTGATCAACAGTGTATTTCTTCATATATTTTTGTATTCTACATGATATACGTTCCGTTTTTGTCTACATAGTTTTAATGTTATGTTAATGTTTGTTATCATTGTTTATGTTCGTTTGTGTTCTTGTTTCTTTTGTCATTTGGTTGTTTTGTCCAACACTGAGCTGTGCTCATTGTCTTTTTAGGCTCAGAGAAGATCCCAAACCTCAGCCTGCACAGTAAGTAGCTCCATAAAATGAGTGCTGAAGGCTTTGACACTTTCCTGTTTGGTCTGTGCCCTGTGCTTTATGTGGCTTCCTCTGTGAATGATGGGCACTCTCTCCCCTCTCTCTCTCTCTCTTTGGTGATTTGCTGCCCGCAGTTTGTCATTGCCTTCTGACCGGCTTTTGTAAGAGAGCCTCCTTTCAGCCTCTTGCTTCATCCATACGTGGACTGGATGCATCTGTTCTTGCTTTACCTGCTTCTGGACTGATTTTGTCAGTTCTACCAAAAAAAAAAAAAAAAAAAAGATGTTGTGTTTGATCTTTCTCTGTATGTGTACATACGACCACATCCCGATGGGCTGATCGCGTGATGCAATCCCCATTTCCATTTGGCTGTAGCTTCCCTGCTTCCTCTACACTCTCAACTCTTCTCTTCTATGCTCTCGAATCTACCCCTTCCTTTACTGCTCTCTCTATCTCTCCCCTTCCTTTACTGCTCTCTCTATCTCTCTCCCTTTCTCTCTCAAACGCCCAGTCTCGCTCTGTTTCACTCTATTTCCGTCTCACTCTTCTCCGTGATCTTTGTTGATGTTCCTTGGATCACCGTAGCTGCTAGTGTCTCTCCTTTCTCTGCTCCCTTTTTAAATGTTGCTGCCATGAACTTGTGATGGTTATGATGATGATGATGATGATGATGATGATGTTGCCATCTGGCTTGTGACAGGACAGAGTGATGTGTGGTGTGGCGGAGGAATGCATTGTTGTGTTGGCGAGGTTGTTGTGTCAAACTGTCTGCTTGTTTGAACAGGTGGTTTCCCTTTAGCGGGATCACCGAACTGGTTAATAATGTTCTCCAGCCCCCGACAAAGCCCCCAAATGAATCCCAAAAGGAGCCTGAGACGTAAGTAAACGTGGATACCTTCGCCCCTGTCCTATCCAAATCATAGTCTAGGAGTTTTATTGCTCTTCATATCAGTTTCAGACCGAGTGTATCAAATGGCTGCTTCAAATGAAACTGTTTATGTTTTCCTTCGCCGATCCAGTTCTTGCCCAAAGATATTGAGTTACGGTCAACCAGACACAGTGAGCTTTTTTATATTACGGCACCATGTATAGCAGCTTTAACTGTGGTGGAACTCTGTCCCTCAGCATTGTCAAATGTTTTAAAAAAATACTCTTTAAATACCACAGATTATAAGAAGTTGAATCTAAATTCTGAGGCTGCGAGAACTGATTTGAAGAAGAAATATCATGAAAAACCAATGTACCTGTTTTTCACACCTCTGAGTAATATAATCTTGATTTGGTTCGCTGTACTGAACTTTCTTTTAAATCTAAGACATCCCTAAGAAATGCCTGAATACTGCAGGTACCGTGTGTGGAGGAACTGTAAAGCATCAGTTGCCCTCCATGTCATACTGTACATATGAGGAGTGTCAGGAAGCAGCGTCATGTTTCTCAGACTGCTCTGCTCTCAGAAACCACTCTATACTCTGTTAGATGAGAGGACGGTGTTGGTTATGACTCATGAGACACAAAGTGGCGTATGATTACACACGTTGGCTGCGTGTCCTGCGTCTGACCGAGTCAGGGAGGGAGACCTCGGCTCACAGCTGCCCGGCCTGCTACCTGAGCCGTCAGCCCGGCCTGCTGGGCTGCTGGAGACCCTCCAGCCCCCGGCAGCCGTTCACACCTTAATTCCCCCCAGTTACCAAGAGTGGACATAGGGATCCGTGTGTGTGAGGAATGAATGTAGGTGGTGTAAGTCTCTGAGGGGAGAACTCATAGGACGGCACCTCTGAGGGGGTGCATAGAGGCGATGGAAGTCTTTTAAGGGTAGATGTTTGGGAAATTGGTCTTCCAACAGACTGATTAAAAGATTTAAGTCTTTTTAGGGTACATGCAGGTGTGGTGAGTCTTTCAGGGAGTAAATGTACATGATTAGGGCCATGGGTATATTCAGGGGAACTGAATCTAAGGTGTAACATTAAAGATTGTGGATATTTCAAAGTTGCAGTGTTTTTTTTGGGGGGGGGGGGGGGTTGAAATGGATTCAGGGGATGCAAATCGCATAGTTAAATAAAGCATGGACAGTTCTGTGATACTAGAGCAAAATTTCTACTATTTTATTCCTGTTTCAATCAAAGGGACTTTTTTCCTTTGCCGCTGTTGCTTTGGGCTTGCTCACTGTCAGCCCCAAGCCCTGTATCTTGTAAAGCTGCTTTGCAATAATGTCTATGGTAAAAAAAAAAAAAAAAATCTATACTAATAAAACTGAATTGAATTGATTCACATAGCATCTCATTGTTAATGAAGAGTGGGTTAGCAAGAGTTAGGGGCTCTATAACTCTCTGTGATACATGTTTATATGTTTCTGGCTTATATTTATTGTTATTCATGCATATCCAAAACGATGACAGAGGGCTCTTCAAACCTGTGATGGTGTTGGTTCTAATTACTCTAATTCAGAGGTTCCTCAGGATCGAACGGAGGACAAAACCAAATCTGTTGACATTGACGAGCTGGCAGGTGATTGTTAGAATCAAGATTGCACGTATCTGTAGTAAGTATGTGAAGCCAATGGGCTGGCAAAGGCTCTGATCGTGTTTGGGCTGAGCAGAGCTATTTCTGGGGAATGGAGGTGTGGCCCATTACCATTAACACCCAGGCACGAGGTAAAGGGATAGGAGTGCTCAATAATTCAGCCTCCTAATGAATGTTGCACAGGGAGATCTGAGGCCAAAGCAGCTCTAATCGACAGATTATGAAGTCAGCCTTGGGTTTTGGTTACTATGGATACATCTGATTGGCGTGTGGCTTATGAAAGTGCGAAGCGTCAAGGTTATAAAATAAACGTTGCCGCTTTGTGTTCTTGGTGATTAACGTCCATACTTCTGGAACAGTATAGATCATTACGAACTCTGATATAATGATTGATTTGTAAATACATAAATATATAATAACAGGAAAGAGGCCATTGTGGTAGATAACTTTAAGTGAGGGGTGATATCAAAGGAGCTACATTTGGAATGTTGAACAGGTTGGCCAAATCAAGTGAATTTTTAGAAATAAGGGGCATTTTTATTGAATATTATGAGGTTGTTTACAGTGTTATTTTTTTAGACTGTTCTGCTTGTTATTTCTTTGGCTATTAGCTTACGGTTGACTCTGAAATAGAAATACAAGCACAGATGATTCATTTAGCACTGTGGAACTTGAGAAAGTGGAATTTCAGTGCGGCAAGTGCTCATCAACTTTTAAAGCAAACCGACACATATCATTTTTAGTATGTAGGGCAACATTTGGAGAGCACTTAAGTTTGTCCAGAAAAGAAAAAAATTGTTGAGGTGACATACGTCCATTATGTAAATTATCAGGAGGGCTGACTGAAATCAACTTGAGTGTTTCAGTTTATGAGATTCAGGTAAATGTCGACATAGTTGTTCACTCAGTCTTTTTTTCTAGTAATTCCAAAATGTTACGTTAAATTTTAGGTGCTGATATTCTTAATGCCCGTGATAACAACTACCGTCCAAAGCAAGAGCCCTTTTTAGACACGACATTGAATGAGAGTTGAAACACATCCCAAATGCAGGAAATGTCTTTCACTGCTAAGTAGAGCGGTCTCTCAAGTCATTTTAGTTACATTTCTTCATGTCTTTTCCAGGCTAAGATTGTATTCGTATGAACTAACGTGTTGTGTTGCCCTGCTTTCAGGAGGTTGCACCAGCAGTTTGAGTCGTATAAGGACCAGGTGAAGAAGATGGGAGAGGAGGCCCAGTCTACCCAGGATCAGAAGAGTGACGCTCCCACCTGTGGAATCTGCCACAAAACCAAGTTTGCCGATGGCTGCGGCCACCTCTGTTCTTATTGCCAAACCAAGTTCTGTGCCCGTTGTGGGGGACGCGTGTCTCTACGTTCCAATAAGGTACTGCTAAAATGACTCACATGGTCTCTTTAACAAATATATGCCATAAAGCCTTTTATATATGCGCACATTTCTCTGTAGAGTTTGTGAGAGGATAACAACAATCGCCTAAATGTGACTGTACCCATTGTAACCTCCTCTTATAATGATCTGATACTCAGTATTTTTTCCCAGATGAATATTCTTGTAAATTATTTAAAGATTTATTTAAAAAACACTGTGTAAGCATAACATTTCCTAGCCACCAGCTGAATACAGATTTCAGATAGTTAACCATGAAGACAATACATGATGTTCTTTTTATAACCACAAGAGGGCGATGCTAGCTCTTTATGACATAATGCCTTCAGAGGCATGGGCTGATGAGAACTGTACATCAGCGTGTGAGCACTTAGTTTCTTATCTAACCTCTTGATCTCTTTCCTGCCTTCTGTTTTTTCTCTGGATTTGCATTGCAACAGGAGGACAAAGTGGTTAGCATTACATTTTTCTTCTGTAATACTTTGTGGATTATGGGTTTGAGAAATGATGCAATATACTGAGAAAGTAACCCAGTAGGAAATGAGTAAAATGAAGTACATATTGCAGCATCAAGATTTCAGAAGAGGAGACCTGTCCAAAATTTCATGAAATCACTTCTTAAAACATAGAACTTTGAAACATAAAAACATATAAATCTGATTATTCCATCTGATCCCTCAGCTGAATGTTCAGATGCACCTGTTCTTGCTTGAATATCTTGATGCTTAATGCTTTCGATATCTTAGTGTCATATCCAAAAGACTGATTGAGCAGCCATCTGAATTGAAACCCTGTCAAGATCTTTCTAAATGCAGTCACTTCAACCACACTCAGTGGCTCATTTTTACTAAGAAGACAATGTGACCTGTCAAGAATCAATAAAAGCATTTGGATAGTTTTGGATCATAATAGCCGCCCAAAAAAGCTGTGGCTATACTGGTCAACAGCATTGCGTTTTTGTCTCTGCCCCACTGGAAAGTTTAAGTTAAGTTCAAATGCTCTGTGTTTACACTGACATAGAAAATCCCATTTTCAGAGGGTTACTTGTGGAGGTTTATCTGAAGAAGCTCTGTGTGTTGACAGGTTAGGTGGGCTCACCTTGTATCCCACTGGCAAGCAGGGAGTCTCTTTGTCCTGCAGAGATAATAGGAACAGGCTCAGGTTCCACTCAGCACAGATGGGGTTGCTGTAATGAAAGTCACCAGCAAGTTCACCTGGAGTGCTGCCTGTCACACACTGGAACCTGTCTCGAATCCTGGCTTGCCATGTCAGACTCATGTCAGATGAGGCATAAGGCAAATACATGTCCTGCCTTGAGTGGTCTCAATATGATCTTTGGGTTTTGTTCCCTGCCATGCATTTGTGTATTACTGTGGATTAGAAACATTATTTGGACCTGTTTATGAAGAGACATTTTTGGATTGTGTCTAAGCCAGTGACTAGTATGTCCTCTCACAACTGGGGCCCAACTGTGTGTCCCTCATCCTGCAGTCACTTGAAGCTTTACATGAGCCACTTATCAAGAACTGCCTCTAGTTTTTGCAACCGTCCTTTAATCTTGAGGAACATGTCCAGTTAGTGTTTTGTGCCAACCAATCACTCGCTATGGCAAGGGTCTCTATGACATTACAGTGTTTGGGATTCTGTAAGATTCCTGTGTTTGGAGTTCCACATTGAACCTGTTCCTGATTTCAGTGGTCAGGGGCATTGGGGCCAGAGGGTCATGGATTGGGTTCCTAGAGAGTGCTGGGTGACCAGATTCTCTTTCAGTTCCCAGGAGCTGACGTCATTAAGAGGTCAACTCCGCACCTCGTCCCCAGACGGGACCCTAGTGTCTTCTGTCTCCTTGATCAAGAAAGATATAGCGATTATGGACTGTCTTTCTGGACCTGAGCCACCATAACGATCACGTTCTTCTGGTGGAATATAGGTCAAAAATGAGAGCTTCTTTAATACCTTTGCTTCAAAACACGAGACGCTTTTTTTTTTTTGTCTCGCGTTAAGAAACTTGATGGTTGTCCACGGGGAGCACAATCTCTCAGCGCTCACTTGAGCCTCTGTTCAGACGTTGCCTCATGCAGCTCGTACAAACTCAGCTTTGCTATCGTATTCCAATGTGCAATGTACGACAGCTCTGCTAGCTACACCAGACACCGAGACTTGTAAATATTGATGCCGTTTCAGTGAACAAGATCTCTTTCGCCACAGCTGTCACTGTTTGGGAGAGGAAAGAAAATGCTGATGGAAAAAGAAGAACAGATTTCACCACTGCCTCTTTCACTGACATTCAAGCTTTCGAATGAGCACTTTAGATTGAATGAAATGGCACCATTGACAGACTACCTTCAAGTTTAGATATGATGCAACACCCTAATGCAGTTTAGATTTCTGTTAGACTTGCTAGAGCTGATTCCCTGGGATGTTTGATCTGAGAGACCTGTCCAACAGAAAACTATTCTACGAGTGTTGGACGATGGAAACACGTATAATGTTTTCAGAGGTGCAGCTAGAGCTAGACCAAGGATGTATCTTAGACGTCATACTGTACGTCTATACTGATCACTAAGGTTGCAGAATGCGCATTATGATTTGTACTTTATCATACTGTATTCACGGTGTCGTTCTAAATGTTACCGAACGGAGGAAAAATACTCCATTAAAAGTCAATTGGAACAAAACTTTACCAAACACTGGTGCCTCATTAACGAACGTGACAGACAGTGCTATCTTTAACGTCATCTTCGCCATCTGTGTGCCTCTCTTTTGCGGACTGTCGAACAGCGTATTAATTAGGTTGTCTTCAGCAGTATGTGCTGCCATTATATTGTAGTGTAAATTAAGTTTATATTACGCTATTTTGTATCGGAAAATTAGAAGATAGGAAGAAATTAGAAGAAACGCACATCTCTCAAAAGAATCCTTCGACAAAAAAGACTATAAAGAAAGGACAACCCTACCTCCATTTCCTATTTATATTTACTTTTGCGTATTTTTATCTGTCTCTCCCTTGAAGTATTCTTTTAGCGATATGCATAGAAAACAATTCTACAAAGCGTTTTGTCACAAGACCAGCGTCTAGGAAATACAGGTCGGTTTTTGAACACAGCTAGGTATGGCTATGCATTCATAATGACAGTCAAAGCCTTTGTAGCGGGAGATGCGCGCCTACATTTATTAGTAATGAGAACAGGACGAGTGATGCGGTGGCGGTTAAGACATAATTACGCGTGATCTCGCTCACTTCATCTCATCTCCCTTTTCTACCAGTCACTAGTTTATTTTTCCCTAATCGATTCGAACTATTCGCCGTCATTAAAACCTCGCATTTAGAGAAGAATGTTGTCTTCACGTCGTATCATCCTAAACTGGAATCAGAGGATTTAAGGACTGGTTGGTTTAAGAAAGGATTTTTTTTTCGAATAACAGATCTTAGCGATTTGGATGTCAGAAAGAAACCAACTGGAATGTCCTGTCTGACGTAGTTTTAATGCCCTAGAAAACAGCATGAGGTTTCGATAAACTCCCGTCAAACCAATTTGGAGCTGTCTCTGGTACTGAAGATTGTTTCGGCGGTTAAACGAGTCTCTGCCGCCTGAAGAAGACAACATAACATAGCACTTGATCATCTGTCTTGATCGAACATTTAAAACGGCCAACATGGGTAAGAGGCGTGTTTGAATAGTATATATTGTTTCAAGTATTACTACAGATGTATGTATCGTGTTTCATCAACGGATCATCATCCATTGCTCAGAAATCAGACAACTGTATGATATTTAGTAGACGAATTTTCGAGCATCAGCGGGTGCAAGTTTATATTTTGCCTTCAAAAAATTAAACAACATTTACAAAATCATTTTCTTCTGCTGGGTAAAAAGAATAGGCAGAACATGCTACCCAGAATGCGTGTTATACCCCGCCGCACGCATTGGTCATGATGGGATTAATAAAGTTATAATATAGTTATAGTGTATAGTTTATTATACACATAGTGTTGTATCCCTGGCATCTTAACGAGACAAGTTAGTGGTTATAGCTCTGCTTCGTAGATGTGCATTTAAAAAACTTTGCTTGTTCAGCAACCTACTTTTAATCTTTAGTCTTATTGTCTAACATCGATTTAACAGGTCTCTCTTGACTTCGTCGAAAATAAAGCATAAATATGCATCAAGTCTATTAGGAGCCGCAGCGCACTAAATATAGAACCTCATTAAATTCTAATGTTCCACGTGCCAGGCAGTGATCTAGCATGTGAGAGATAGTGTTCTCCTCATCACGAACTCCATCACTTTCATCTAACGAGCCTCTGAAATAGTGACATATGACAGCTGCTGATAATATGATTTGAGTAGTTTAGATACAGATTTTGTGGATATTGTACACATTAAAATGCATCAAAATGCACTTAATAGTGCCCCGCCTCATTGGACAAGTAACCAAAGTAATTGCATAGTAATTTCTTTTCAAGAAAGTTGTTTTTCATGTTAAACTTTTGTACGAAGCGTCACTATCTGACATAGATTTATTTCGATTCAGCTCATGTGAAAGGAGAAAACCCATGTATGTGATACCTATGACAGATCACTTAGCACTCCATCAATATTTCACCACACATATTGTTTAATGTGGCTCTATTCTGTATGACTTACTGTCATATGAGCAAGTTCTAATGTTCATCACAGTAATTGTTATATTTATGTGTTGCTAGGTTATGTTGGTCTATTTTTATGCAAGGCGCAGTCTGGTGTTGTTTCTGTCTTTGTCATGGTTTAGGAAGAAGGAAACACATTTTTTCAGTCAATGTTCTGACATCATAGTACGTTTCTCAATTTTAGCATCATAGAACTGTTTAAAGGAAAGGCAATGAGAGGGAAATTAAAACATTTTTTAAATTAAAAACAAGTTTTTCATTCTGTTATCGTGACTATCAGATATGTTTTACTTCTTATCAGTTTATGGTGACACTGAACAGGACACCTGTTTGCTCTCTTTGGAGTATTGTAACTTACGTTTAACTCATGTAACACTAGCTGACTGCAGACACTAAACCTTGGCCCTCATTGGTCAGTTGATTGACTGTGGTGTTTCACAACAGGTTTCTGTCCCTGGGCTTGTCATAGCATTGGCCCAGTGTTGCAGTGTTGAATTCTGTCCACAAGAGGAAGCTGACTGATCAAACAAGGCTAAAATGTGCTGTGTTTTTTTGTTGTTCTTTCCCTCCCTCGGGTAGACCTTGTATGAATACACAGAAACAAACCTGACAGCTAAACATCAGATACCATAGCAGCTGAAGGCTACATTCAGTCTTATGGGAGCTTGCTACACTCCCACAGAGTGAGCATGAGTTTGAAAAGCATATGAATATTATCCAGTGGAAAACTAAAAGGGCTAATAGATTTCTTAGTCAGTGCTGCATCGCAATGTGGAGCATTTTAATTTTTTTTTTTAGGCTATATTAACAATATGATTAGGTAGAAAATGGGGGGGGGGGTATAACCCTTGAGAGTAACTTGGTTTTGACTTTTTTTGTACTTTTTTTTTGTAATTACTGTTGCAAATATCTGTGGGCAAATCAGACATCCATTTAAGTATTAACTATTCAAACTGTGCAACAGCTATCTGCCTGTTCCCCAAGGTTTAAGTGTGTGTGTGTGTGTGTGTGTGTGAGAGAGAGAGAGAGAGATAGAGTATCATATTAGGAGTCTGTATTTAGACATAGGTTTAATGTCGGTGAAATGTTTAAGTGCAAGAAGAGATGACCTGCCTAGAGGGTCCAGACTCCTTGCCCTACAGTGACAGTTAGGTGATAGGAGTGGCTCAACAGTCAAGCAGTACATCACTGGGGATTGACAGCCTGATGGCTGCACAGGCATGCCTGCTCTTGACTACTGCCCCCCTGCTGGACTGGGAACAGATCAGGGAGGTCTGTCCAGCTGGTAAAGCTGACTACCAGTACAGAAAGCATTCAAACTCAGGCTAGAAATCTTCATAGACCTGGTCTGTAGTAACTTATACCGAATCAGCCCCTCCAACCTCTCACTGAATCTTTATTACTGTAACAGTATAGAGCTGATCCCAGACCAGATGACTTATGCATGATGAACCAAGTCTTATGGCTTAGGGTCTCTGCAGATTGCAGTTGTAAACAGTTTTAAGGTGGAACTTTGTTTTTGGAATCTTTCAGAAGGACTTGTGTGTTGGGGATGTTTGACTGAGAGAGAGTAAGAAAGAAACAAATACAAACAAAACGAAACAAAACAACAACAACAGCTATAAGAAGATGTACCTTGCTTAGGTCACAACCTACACTTTGGTCTTTAATAATAGGAATAATCGGTTCAGATATTGATCTGTCACTCAAACTGTGACGATGAGCTGTAACGATTTAAGCCTGCATACATTCCAGGCACATTTACTGTGTGGACACTACCATATCGCTTCTTGGGATAAATATGCTGAAATTTTGGAGTCATGGATCAATTACATTATCCTTCGATGTATTTCAGATTCATGAGATGGTTACCCACTTCTTTATCAAGTGTGAACCACAACGCTTGGGTTTCAGATGCTAACGTGCCATTAGGTATTCGGGGTGGTGAAGCGGTGCCGTGCGTGTGCAGTCTAAAGCGCCGAGCATGTTTAATTACCATTGGCAGATTGGAGAAGCACACCAATGCTGACTCTGTGCTAATTGCACTTGTGCTGGGGTAAATAAGTAGGTCACGGCTGATGTACAAGGCCCTCGCTGTGACTGAAAGAATAGGGCTACGTTAAAGAGAAGGGGATATCGTGGTAATGAAAGAAAGACTTGAGGCTTTCCGTGGTAAAGAGGATGGAGGGAAAGCATAGCCTGAGGAGGAATTGTGGATATCCTCACTTTGAACCTCTAACTACGCAATAGACCCTCCTTTGAACTCAAGGATCAGGATATGCCCTTAGGATTCATTAGTGCCCTTTGAATACACTTCTGAACTTAATATATTGTGGTCTATAAATACAGTGTTTATTGTGCTTTGTGTAATCAGCTACCTGTAAAGGGCACCCTGTTAGGTCCCCCATATGTTACCTGTTCTTAAGAAAGGCAAAGACTAGCAGTTTTACATCACTTTTCACTGTCAGACAATATACAACAGGTCAGCAATCATTTCCCATCTCTCCATAGAATGGGTTATACAGTCTTACTCACAACACAACTATACCAAAGGCTCAGAACACATTTTTACCGTGGTAAAATGATTAAATATTTCTCAGCAACTTTTGCTTTTCACAGACCGGATCCTGGCACTTGTGCAGGAGACGTTCACCCCTGTCATCCTACGTAGGGTTAAGATGGTCATCAGTCTGTCTGTCTTGCGCAGCATTATCCTAAAGCTCTGGACTTCTGCCTGAAAGCCCCCCCCCCCCCTCTCTCTCTCTCTCTCTCTCTCTTTCTTTCTCTACTGTTGTCTCTCCCGCCAGGCTATTAGTGTCTTGCCAAAACGCCCAAACCAGTCTGCAGCTCCATATGCTTTATGAACACACAAACACAGACAAACACACACACACACACACACACAAAGAGAGGGAGAGACAGAGAGAGAGAGAGAGAGAAAGAGGACAACTTTAAATCAGGATCCACAGACAGGATCAGGTTGAGAATAAGGTCTAATATTGATCCCTGAGTAGGTGTTCTTATGGAATCATCTAGATACTGTGTGGGCATGGAGGAATTCTCTGTCTTTCGAGGATATTCACAGAGATATTCAGCTTCTAGCAGTCTCAAACATTTTTATTAATTATTAAAAGGTTTGAAATTTGTTGTGGAGTGTGGTCCTTCTTTCAGACTATATAAATTGTTATGATACTTTACAGTAGTCATAGACTTGCTAGTCATTGCATTTCTTGATGGGTTACTAAAACTATAAATTCACTCATTTTCATTTAAAAGTCAAACCTTTGTTGTGTTTCTCCACTGGACACAATTTTTGGTGGGATAAACACACAGAAATTGTGCTTGTTATGGACAGTGGTTGTCATCCATTTCATTTTAGGTTCTCTGATCTTTTTTCTGTTTGAATCCTCTACAAAAGGTCTTCGTATAAGTCAAACGAGTCTCTCAAACATCATATTGGTCAGGTACAGGGTGCAACGCGTATCTGTTGAGAATCCGAGGAGACTTGTCATTTGTCAAATACACAGAGGAACACTATCACTATTCTGGCAAGTATGAAGACCTTGTGTATGGGCAGCTCCACTGAAGTACTCCCGAAATATGACAGACATAACAGTCTTTATTTTGCTGGCTTTGATAACTTCATTTGCTGACACGTTTTGGCTTTGGTTTGAAGCTGTGGAGTTATTGTCTGCTTAACACTCACTGCCATCTCTTACCAATGCACAGAGTGCAAAACAGTGTCTGTGAAGTCACATAATTATTATGATATGTGTTTGGCCCTTTTATGTTCCTTTATTTATTGTATCACACAGATTAATCAGTATTTGAAACAAATCTTCACATGAAATAATTGTGTGTAATCAAACCATAATAACCATATATTTTCTTCTCACCCTACTCTTTTGCACTCTCTCGGCATTGTAATGTAATTCGTCATTAAGCGAACGCCGTGCTCACTCTGTCTCTTCCTTCTCGTGTTTAGGTGATGTGGGTATGCAACCTGTGCCGAAAACAACAAGAAATCCTCACCAAGTCAGGGGCCTGGTTCTACAGTGGTTCAGGGGCCCCGCTGCCCCCGGGCGTGAGTGAGGGCCCTAGGGGGGGCCCACGACGACGCCACGAGGAAGCACCTCAGGAGAAGAAGGCCAAACTGCAGGAAGCACCCCTCCTCTACCAGGGGCCTTCGGGTGACTTGGGCAGCCAACCTCACCGGCTCCCCCACCAGGAGTCCCTCAACAACGGTTCAGGGTTGAAGCACACGGGCCGTGGAAACACATCCAGTGACAGGTGGGCACCTAACGGGGCTTGCTCTTTTCTCTGTCCAGTGCCTTACTGTTGATGTCAAGAGACAAAAGAGAGTTTATCTGGACATTTCTTTAAAAAAGCTAATTCTAAATGGTAAATATGAAACCATGAAACCATGACCTCAGCAGCATTTAGGTGATGTCCAACGGGAATTTCACTGAGTTATATTTGCTCAGCCCTCTTCACGTGTCGGTGAGATTTGCTAAAAGGCCGGGATAGATCCTTGTTAATTAAACATTACTGACAGAACCAGTCGGTGAAACACAGTTATTTTTAATTCCTTCTGTAGCAGAGATTGGAAAGACTTTCTTTTTTCCACTTGTAGGGTAGTTTGACCTGTTTTTGGTTTCCTCTGAGGTGCTGAACAGTCAGACACTTTTGCTGACAGTGAAACGGAGCATTTGGTGTCAAAGGGCTAGAATGAGTTGTACTCATTTTTCCTGGCAAATGGAGTGTTTGGCTAAGATTTTGCCTTTTTCCATGTGTAGCTCAGGGATTTGAAATTGCGAATCTTTAAAGTGCAGGAGGATAATATGTTCCTTTGTTTTTGGCAATGTTCAAACAAAACATGAAAGCTGATGCCTCCAGCTCACGCTGTGGGTCTGCTTTAAAATGGAGGATTCAGCATTTAAACTTTCAAATAGAGACATATCCACACAGGAGCCATTAGGGCTGAGGGGAAAAAAAAAAAAAAAACGAGAGACGCTCATGCTGTCTCAGTTAAGACAAACGCACGCACAACACCCACACACACAAACAGACACAGAGAAAAAGGCTGACACTAGCAAGCAATCACATCACCTTTCTCTTATTTCATATATTTAGCCTTGAAGATAGAGCCAAAGTCAGGAACTCCTTTGATCTGTATTGTGGAGTGTGGCTCAGCTGCAGGTGATCTCTTGTCAGGGGGCTAATGAACATGGCATAAAGTCACTTTCCCTTTGATCAAGTACCAGGGTGTGACAAAGTTCTGTTATCGCTGTCTGTTCTCAGTGGCACCCATCTGTTTTCTTTCATGTCATTTCCATCTACTTTACTGTTACTAACTGTGAATCACTTACTGAATCGTTTAGTATGTGTTTGTAAAGTGAACAATCTCGGTTTTGAAGCTAAGTAGGAGGTACATAATGAATTTTGTTTCAAATACAACAGTGGTTCTACTTAAGTCTTTGTCTATATTTGTGATTTTTTTTTTTTCCCTCCAGAGTATATCCTCTGAAATTATTCCTTGCAGCTGCAGAAGTGTAATCTCATCTATAACCACAGGGTGGCTCTTTCTCTTCTGCTCATTGGACAGAGGAGAGATGAAAAGGCACGTCTTAGCACAGCCCTCGCTGTTTCTTTTCTCCTGTGCCACACTGTGGCGGTTCAGAGATTGTATGAGCTTTCGTCACTCTGGGGTCAGGCCTGGTGAGATGCCTTCGTAGAAGCAGATGTCCGCTCCCTTATAGTCGCAGTAACCCCTGCGTGTTGCGTTGATCCTGTATTCCTGATTGCCTGTTGAGATGAGAGGATTGTGGGACACGTGGCGTGCGGAACACCTCAGTGAGGGGTTATGATCTCACCTAGATTTGATGAACAGACCTGTGTGTGTGTGTGTGTGTGTGCGTGCGTGTGTGCGCACGCATGCGTTTGTGTGTCTATGTGCGTTCATGATTATATATTTAGGGTTGTGTATTAGTGGTGAAAAATAATTTTCGGTCTCTTTTGAATCATTCATCCTCCTTTTGAATGCGACACTACAAAAACGTGGTGACTGTGCTTAGGGCAAACTCAGACTGTAACCTCCAGACAACACAGACTGACTCCTCTGGTCTCCTTAGGTAACTAAAGTGACATTAGGTGGGGTTAGTGTGTTTGGGACTGCTGACTTTGAAGTTGCTGTTAGATTTACGTATGTGTACGAGACAGGAGAAATGCTTCGTTTTAAGGGGCTTATACCGAGGCATCCCAGCAACTAGCTTTCAGACTTAACCAGTGCAAGGGGATGAGTATTCAAAAAGCGACTCTGCCATTCTCAATCCAGCGGCTGCACTTTTGAGTAGATTACTGTTCCATTTAATGTAGATAGTGTTCCATATAAAAATGAAACAGTAATTGTATGAATTTCATTTTCTGTCGTTTTACTTACCAACAAACTTGTATGAAGGTGGGAGTGTGTACTCTGTTAATCATATGGCCATTAAATAATGTTAACATTCATCAAAGTTTTGTACACTGCTATTTAAATTTTAAGCACTTAGAAGTCCTTTCTGTGAAGCTCACAACATTATGTGTTAAAATAACCAGAAAGTTTTGTCAGAGTCTGTCCAGGATTATCAACTCCCCATACATAAGCTTGTTAGTGCAAAGAGGTTTAATGATATCCCTCATGTTATTTGAATTTGAACATTTGAGTCATTTTTATGACTTGTACATTTAAAAAAAAAAACAGGTTTACATTGGTTTCCCATAATGCCCCGTGTGTAAATATGAACATTCAGTGTCTGTTATGGCATTTTTTATTTTAGTTTATGATACAATCCCAGTATTAGTGGGTTTAGAAATTCCCCATACCACTTTTTTACCCCAATATCACTGAAAGCATCGCTGGAATACAAATATATATAAAGTGGATGCAGATTATTTTTGGCCAACCTTTGAAAAATGCTTTCTCCATTATTGGCTTTTAATAGTCGAAGCAGGAAATTGTATGGGAGGCTGACTGTGCATCCCTGAGTTCCACAGTGACACACCAGGGTGAAGCTTTTCTGAATATCCACGCCGTACTGGCCCCTGATGAATAGTCCAGCAACCAGAAATAGAAACTCCACCAGCCTAAGCACTGAAAAGCACTTTCATTAATCTTAAAGAATGTTTAAATGAACTGTGAATCTCTTCTGCTGAGAACGCACTGACAGCCTATTTATATCCTGAAATAACGTGGGAAGGGCCTTAATTTGTCTTGGTCTCCAAGGTGTCATTCGAATGAACACACAGATACACTGAGAGAGAGAGAGAGAGAGAGAGAGAGAGGTTGATGAAACAACAATAATTACGCTGGGATTCAAATTTAATTACTGCCATTGTGTTTCTCAAGGTTTCACACTTTTTCATTTGCCCCTCCCTTTCTCTTCTTCATCCACCAAATCCATTAGTGTTGCCTTATTACAGCTAGACTCCACATGATGGCCAACATACCCAGAAACAAGATTTTTTCCTCTGCCACCAGTAGTTTAATGCACTGCATGATTAACATGATAACACAGTGTATGGGTAGTCATGCCAAGGTTTTTTATGTTTTCGTAACAGTGGGTAATAATTAAATCAGAACCCCTGGCGTCAATTTTTAGTGTCTCTTTTGTCTTCTCTGGGTTTGATTGGGATTCCAAGCCTAGTTATAATGTGGTTGTGTCTCATTCCTTTAAAAAAAATGCCTTGGGGGTCTATAGCATCCATGACCGAAGGGATGCCATCGGCTGAAATGGTGGACGGTTTCTGTGCTTTGTGTAAGAGCTGAAACTGCACAATTAGAATTAGGTCTTCTAGGAGGGAGTCATTTTGTGTCTTGAGAGAAGCCTTTTAGACGATGGAAGAGACTCTGAGGTGCATTCACACCTGGGCAGTGTTAGTGTCAGCATTCTGTATTGTGCTGGTATGGGTTTATTGAGAAAATCTTGTGCAGGAAATGTGTCAAGATAACATTTATCCTGACACATTGAATCATTTTTCAGTTATTTTGTACCTTGGATGAAAAGGCATTCCAGTGTATCAATTTGATATCAGAAAGGTGGATTTGTCGACTGAGCATATTTTACCCTACATCTGTCATTTCTGGCCTGTCATGTGGCTTTATTTAAAGAAATCTATTATTTTGATAATAGTGATGCTTGGTAAAAGTGCTTTATGTATCGTGGAGAATATATGGTATGGAATGCTTAGGCCTTTCACAGTAAAGTCCTTACAATCATTCATTTTATTCTTGTTAAAAGCCATTCGCAAGAAGGGTCTGCTTCCATGAGATGCTAGTCTACATTAATTGCCTACCCTTCCCCCAGTTCAACAGTTTGCCTTTCTTAAATTGCGACGCAATGCAATTTACAATGCAGTTCTCTTTTGTTTGAGCTCAATGTACGAAGACAAGCCTCATGTCCCCTTACAGAAAACCTATAATGATTTGTGAGTAAACTCCTGCTTGGACTGTCTCAGCTGCGGTCCTGCCCCCCCCCCCCCCCTCCCTTACTCGGTCGCGCCTTTATAGCTGTTAGGGTGCCTTCTCCTCCTCCCCTATTATTCCTGAAAGCGGATAGCTCACACTTAGATTTGGGAAAATCACTGACGACAGTATCTCCGCTCTCTCTGAGCTCGTGGATTGTACAGTGTGAGCTGTGGGCTAACCGGATCGAGGGAGTGAGTGCGCCGAACTGGCGTGTACGTGAATGAATGTGTGTGATCATGTTTTTGAATGCAGAAATATGAATGTCAGAAGCCATAGGATGTTCTCCCATAACAACCAGGTATATTTCTAAGATGCTTAGGTACTCGCTTTTATCCAGCGCTCTCCCCTTCCGTGGGAAGAAATGTTGCTACAGTTTGATGAAAAACTGTCCCTGCACCTGCGCTTTTGTCGGGCTAAGTTCGGAGCATAATGACTAAACGTACAGAAGATTTGGTGTCATCACAGCGCACTTTTTACCAGAATCGGAAGAAATATGGAACTTGATTGGCGTCGCAGATTTTGATGTTACCCTGGAGATAGCAGGCGTCCGGATCCAGGACAGGTGGATGGATTGTTTCTAAAAACAAAGGATTATACTGAGGATAAAGAAACGGATATAGGGAAAATGCAGTTTGAGACATTGCGTCAGTTTTGTAGTTCGGTTTTATCTCATTTTAATGGGGCTTTCACGCCACCTCAGAACATTTTGCAGACGGAGCTCCTCGAGCAAGCACTAAGCAACATCGGGTAAGTGATTCCCTTTGAAAGAATGTGCGATTTACGATGGTTTTCCGTGCTTGAGTATTAAAAGGGATAGGTTATCTTAGATATCGATCAGCCGTTGGGAAGCCAGTTCGGGTAATTGCAGTCGAGATGTCCTCCAGCGAAATGTTGCGGCAGAGGGCTGCCGTATTGGTTCTTGCAATAAGCAATAAGACTTAAATTTGGAGGAGGCTGCTGTGTGTGCGCGTCTCGGTGCTCTACTGCCGCATGTGTGTGTGTGTGTGTGTGTGCGCCTCCGTTTGTGTGTGTACCTCCGTGTGTGAATGTACCGCTGTGGTTCCACGAACATCATGAGGAATATTTCGTAAACTAGGTATCGCCATTCGTGTAATTTGCTTTTGTGCGAACGCACCGTCATATGGGTTTGGGTAAAATCACAGCCTCATCAGCCGAATAGACAGAATTAAAGTATTAAAAAGAAAATGCAGAACAGTACTGGAATATGCAGCTCCACGGATTTAGTAGAGCTGTTTATATTCGGTCTTTTCAATTTCCGCAAAGAGAAAAAATCCTTGTAGATGATATTTTTGACAGTTTGTCAAATTGCACACAGTCCTGCTCTGCCGTCAGTGGATCTTCAGCATTATTCGTTTAACCTAGTTCCTGTACGATGCAGTCAGTGCCGAGTGACAACGAAAGCACCACGAATGTCTTTTATTTCCCCGCATTAGCACATATTAATAATGGATGGGTATCGTTTACCTAGACAAACTGAGTCTTTCACGGTTCTGTATACATGCATTCTAGAAGCTTTAGAGAGAGGGAGAGGGAGAGAGAGAGAGAGGGAGAGAGTTTGCAAGAGGGAGTCTGGTGGGGGGTAGTTTTCTAAGATGTGAATAGAAGCACCACCACAAGCCTGAGTCAGATGGGAGAGTTCAGTGAGATATTTTGCCTTGCTTTGCTAATCCATATCTCCAGGCTCCTCTGCCCATTGTAAATGGCTGTTTCTTTTCAACTCAAGGCCATCACTGAGGTACATATGGTGTGACTCATATAGGCTGAGTGGTTTTCTTTATTCTGGCGAGCAGAAAGAGAAGCTACACTCAAATCCTGAAATACATCTCCTCTCTCAAACCATAGCGAGCTTAACTGTGTCATTGCCCCCTCCCCTCTTATTTTTCCTTATGTATCACACAGTCAACTAACTGACTCCTGAGGGACAAAAGAGAAAGTCCACGTTTTTTTTTTTTTTTGTGTGTGTAGCCTGACTCTTTTATCTGGATAGAGGAGCCCAGGGTTAAAACGTGTGAGCTTCCAGAACATTCAGAAGCCAGTGTTCCAAATGGAACTTTGACCAGTTCCAGACAGCTTGCTCATCTCTTCCCTGAGAGACAGTCTCTGCTGTCCACCCAGCCTGCCACTGTCCTACTCTAATAGCTGTGCTTTCCCTCCCAGGTCCATCTATTATGCATGTCTGTGTCAGTGCAGGTCCTTCTGAAGGCCAGCAGCTGTTCTTAGATATCCTAGACTACAGTAAACTTACTATATTTTCCATCGACTTAGCTTGTTTCCAGATGCTCAACTAAAATAAACACAGCACAGTTACCGCAGGGTTTAGAGATGCTTGACATGATTTGTGACTTCTTAGGTACTTTGAACTTTGAATCTGTAATTAGTTCTCATGGTGTACTGATGTAAATCAATAGTACTATGTGTGCTAAGTAATTTGACTAGAATGATAGAACCTAATCACAAAGTCAGATCAGCATCTTCAGCGGCAGAGTGGGGATGGTTCTGTAATCTGTTAATTATGATTTCAGGATGTTGCATGTAAGCTGAGTGCATCATCCGTCTTTTTGCTGAAGGGTCAAATGCATAGGATTAAGTATGAAGGCTCCTGAACATCACATCTTCAGGGGCTCGTTTTACAGAAAATGTGCTTGATTAGCAAATTCTAAAATCTTGGTGGAGGGTTGGAGTTACCCATCAGTGTTCTCCTCATTCTTATTTTGTCTCTAGGGAAAAGAGATGTATGTTCAGTGCAAATGGCTTTTGAATGTCCTAGTTGTGAATATGGTCTCTCTCAGGTTCATTTTTACGGTTTGAATCTCAGAAAATGACCAGCAGCAGATCATATATTCTCCTATATAGCATACATTTATGAAAAAAAAAAAAACATTGGCAAAATGATTCTCTTTTTAGAATTTGTTCAGTCATCTCGTCGTGAAATACCACGAGGGTTTGCACAATCATGCGCAGGGTAGGCAGACAAGAAAGTCATAATTTAAGTTTCTTTCCAGTGGAATATCCCTTTCTGTCCCCAGCTTCTTCTCTGTGGCTTTTGTTGTCATGGCAGTGTTGTTTGATCAATAGCTTGGATGATGTGTCCCCTTTCTGCTAATCCTGCTGTCAGGAAAGCCTTAGTGAGAAAAGGAATGTCCCTCTACAACAAACAGATGGTACACAGAGAAGAAAGTCAAGTGAAGGTATCCGTGAAGCACAGTTATGAGTGGAGGTCCTGTTCCAGAGGGGTTTTGAAGCTGGCTGGAACGTAGGGTGCCGTTTATGTGGGAGTGGAATCCACGTCTAAGATGGAAGATGGCGTGAAGGTACCCACCAAGTGCGTTTAGTTTTGATGATCCTTATGGAGGTGAAGGATTTGAAGAGTTTGGAGAGGTGTTTGGAGAGGTGAAAGTGTTTCTGTTTAGGCGGCTGGGTGAGACTCCTTGCGTTGGCCTGTGGTGCCAGCTGGGGCCACTCCCAACAGGCTGGAAATGGGCAAAGGGGAACATGTGTCACATATGCTGTTCTAGGGTCAGGTCTCCGAAGGCCTTTCCCACTGTAGAAATCAACAGCGAGTGTGAGGAGAAGAAAAGAGAGAAGAGGGGGTTTTAGGCGACGAGCATGAGGCAAAGCTGAGATGACGATGAAATGAAATGGAGGTACCGCAGGACAAGGATAAGAGAGAGTTGAAGAGCACAGGGACACTGAGGAGAGAGAGAGAGAGAGAGAGAGAGAGAGAGAGAGAGAGAGAGAGAGAGGGAAAAGTAGGTGAGGAAGAAATTTAAAAGAGACGGAAAAGGACCGAAAAAGGCATCAGGCTACCATCACCATAGCAACCGAATGGGGTGGGGGGGGGGGGGGGGGGGTTGGCCAGGGAGAGACACATACATTTCCTTTTTTGTGTGAGTGTAGAGCGTATCTTAAATCTCAATTTCACTTATAGCCGCGCGCTAATTACGTCCATTATCTTAAGTGATATTGGGAGATTTGTTATTGCCGTTGTGTGTTTGTGGTTGAAGTGCCATATACCAAATATGGGCGAGTGAATTAGAGCCAGCCAACCCTGTGGCATCCACTCTGCACATGCATTCTTCTTCCAGATAGAGAAGAGCAATGCTGTCATCAGGTTACACACAAGACAGAGAAAGAGAGAGAGAGAATAGAGCTCTGGTCCTGTTCAATAGAAGGCTGAGCTGCTTTTTGGGACACTGACATCTGGACTCTTTCATGCTCATCAAGCGAAACTGATTCTCTGAAAGGACAGAGGAGTGCTCTAATAGCTAGGATAGGAATATTCCTCCTAGTCAAAAACCTTTCTCTTCTCTATGTTAGAAAGGTGGCAGCTCCAACAGAACATGGCCCCGGGTACCAAACCCACCAACTTTTTTTTACTCCAGATAGAAAGAGCATTGCGGTGTAGTGTGTATGTGGTTCTAGTTTCAAAGAGAGAATGACTGGGAGAATGCATGTGGGGATGTGTGAGAGACAGGCAATGTGAGATGTATATGGGCGTGTGTATTTCTCTGTGTGTGTGTGTGTGTGTGTTGGTGATTTTGAGGCGAATCTGTGTACATTCTCGTGAGGGTAATTTTTTTTTGTGTGTGGAGCGACTTGCATTCAGCTGTAAACCAGATGTCGTGTACACGGATGTCTGATTTTTTTACATCTCTGGAGAAAGAAAAAATGTTGCCATTACAAACGCCCACTGAATTATCTGGTAAATAAAATACTGGTCCCTGCCAAAAGAAAAACTAGTTCATTTGTTTTTTTTCATGAGATTTTAACCAAATGCATTCCGTAATCCACTTATGGTATATTTCGGTAAGCATCTGAAAAAGGCATTACAGAGAGAATATCTAATGCTGTTCAGCTGATCAGCTTTCAGTCAGTAATTAATTTTCTCTGTGCTAAATACATTTTTTTTCCTAGGTGTTTGTCTCAAACAATCAAAATGTACATTTCAGGGAGTACAACTACATGTTCTGTAGTGACACAGTGAAAAGAGTAAGAACAGATATTCAGTTGGAATGCGTCGTTGTCAGAGATGAAAGCTGAGAGATGAATGTTGGTGTTTGCTTTTTTTTCTTCCATAGCTCAAAATGTATTTGGGATTTTAACTGTAGAAACACGGTGTGCAATTTGTCTTCTCTCCTCGATCAGTGTCAGTGAAGGCCACAAGCCAAAATGTTTCTGGTCAAGTGAAGTGTTGAGCCAAAGAGGAAAAAAAAAGTCGATATAAATCCTTACCTTTAATTTATAAATTGTACGTGTTTTGTTGAGGCCGCCGTTCATTTTAAGGATGGCAGACCAGCACAGTTTGGACAGGTTTTTGAGGGACATTTTGGAGAAAAAACGTTCAGATTTTACAAACATGGGAAAAGAAGACCCTAAGCATCATTGACTCCAATCTGAAATTTTAAGCCACTTAATTTCCTGCGTATGACGTTAATCCAATAAGAGAACCAAGAGTAAGTGTTGAGTCCTCGTAGGCTGTGGAATGCATATAAACCAGTTGGCGTCTTTTTGAATGAGTTTAATTCTTATTTCATGCTCAATTGTGCTAAATTACAAGAGATTCTAATAGAACAGAAAAGATCAAAGAAAAATGAGAGAGATTCATCCAAACATCTGTGCCCTGGTTGCATAGCTCCTCCCCCCTTCTTTCCTGTTCTCTCTCCCTCTCTCGTCCCTCTCCAGTGCCTTCAGATAGTATCTCTCTTATTCTGGGATCTCAACGAGACCAATTATGTCCAGATTTTGCAAACACAGCCTCTGTGCGGTGCTCTCTCTCTCTCTCTCTCTCTCTCTCTCTCTCTCTCTCTCTCCTTTTTTCTCCCTCTCTGCCTCTTGTTCTTTCTCTTTTTTCCCCTGGTTCTGGCACTTGTATAGCATTTCTACTGGGTTACTGGGGTTGGTGATAGCAGAAATGAGAGAGTTGACCAAAAGACCTGTTCTTACCAGATCCTTAGCGAACACAGACTACTTATAGCCTGCCTTCATTCCTACCAGTCCGTATCTTTCTGCTGTTTGACGTCATTAGTGAAACCCCGTGTCGTATTCTTCTCTGTTGTGTTTTTACTTGTCCGTTTAAGTGTAGAGTAAGACTCCTTGAATGAATCTCTTTGGTTGCAAGAAGTTGAAAGAATTTTTAAAAAAGTGTTTTAAATGTGTAATTCTCAATATGTACATATTTGTTTGTTTTAATCTGTTTTATTTTTGTTTTCCTTAACCTATAGTGATAAAGATTCAAAGACATGTTAATGAAAATGTGTCCTTGTTAATGATTTTTTTTTCAGCTCTATCTAATGTGTGCTCAGCAGTTGCTAAGCACTCAGCTATTCATGGTTGCTATTCAAGGACATTTTAGAATCTTCAGATAACCGTTGTCAAAGATAAAACATGTCTCTTCAGCCAAAGCCTTTCCCTTTCTGTCTCTACCTAGTTCATTGCCAGCTACCCTATATCAGAGATTCTGTCCTTTGCAATTACAATTATCCTGCCCTGCCTCTCTCTCCTTCTCTCTCTCTCTCTCTCCCTCTCTCTCTCTCTCTCTCTCACTCTCACTCTCTCTCTTTGACTTCCTGAGATTCTGCTCTGTCATTGTTTCTGGGTACATGATGATCAGACAGACACATGTACTATTACTCATGAGAGCTGTGTTTAACATTGTAAATATTACACAGGTTATCATAATCCGTCTCCATATGGTACATCAGAAGTATGAAAGCAAAACATTTAGTGCTGAAAATTCTTACTGACCAAAACTTGGAATGGCTCAGGGTTTCTGCACATTGTTAGAATGGGCATGTCTGAATCCATAAGGCATTCTCAACCTACTGCAGCTGTTCCACCAAGAGTGTCTCCTGCTCTTCTCTCTCTCTCTCTCTCTCTCTCTCTCTCTCTCTCTCTCTCTTTCTCTCTCTGTCTCTCCCTCTCTGCTCCTCCTCCTCCTCCTCCTCTCGCCAGGGCTGTTTTCTGCTCTTGTGTGTTTTGGTTCCGCACTGTTGCTGCACAGATTTAAAGTAATGTTTGTAAGTGATATGAGTGAACTAGGTTGCTGTGCTCCAGCTACATCTTCCCTCTACATGCAGTGAGTACGTGTAAGAGAGAGAGAGAGAGAGAGAGAGAGTATGTGTGTGCCCTGGAGCAGAAGGACAGGGAGAGAGGCCGTGGCCACGCATGGCTTCCCAGCCTGAGGCTCTGCAGGGAAGGACTCGTTCTCTCTGCTCCTCTCTTGGTCAACCTCCATTAGACTGCATGAGACCACCAGCTGTGCCACTCCAGTCTGGGAACAGCCCCCACTTATTGCTCTCTCCATCCAGGTAGCAGAGCAAGAGAAAGTTCCTGTGTGAGTGAAATTCTGGGGCCTCAATCTTTCTCTCTCTCTCTCTCTCTCTCTCTCTCTCTTTCTCTCTCTCTCTCTCTCTTTTACCAAAGAGCTACATTCCATACCATATTGAATACCCCACTAGCCTGACAGCAGTGTACTAGTTGTGCAGAATGTTCAGCAATAGAGGCAACTACACCAACTACAGTGGTCGCTGCTAGAACCTGAGATTTCTACCTGCTGTAGCAGTGTTGGCCATTGTTAACTCACTGATTGATATGACCTCAAGCAATATGCAGCAAGTCTTGTGAGTCCTCCACAGTGAGGGAAGAGAACCAGCTGTAAATGATATTGGGAATACTATAAGCAATAATGTGATTAGAGCCTGTGGAGAGAAGTGTGGGTTATAGACTAGGATGAACAGCCTCTCGCTCGTGTAATGGACACTATTAGAAGCTCTCCTTGCTCCTGTGCGATGGTAACCAATTAAAGTCCCACTCCAAACTTGTCAGATGCCATCAGACCAAAAACGCATGACATCAAGTCAGATACTGGATACTCCACACAGAGCCATAATACATCAGAAGAGGAAAAAAGAACTTGAGCGAGTGCATAAAAAAAGTATGACTGTAAAATATGTCTGGGATATTATTTCTGGGAGTGTTTTTCCCAGTTTAAGTGCTGCTTTATTGCATTACCACATACAAAGGGGGAAGTGTTGCGTGCCATACATAATGGTAATTGTTGTCAGAGCACTTTGGCTTCTTTTCTCATAATTGAAGGCTGTTAAAAATAGACCTTGTAATGGCTATCTTGGATGGTGTAGGGCTCCTGGAGCAGTCTGGAAATGCTTACTGATGCGGAACCAACCTACGTTTAAATCGAAGCACGGCAAGGAAAGAGTCTGTCGCAATTAAACGCGGGGTAGAATAATATATTTCACGCAAGTGCTCGGAATATTTGGGCGTTTGGTCGCATTTGTTCCGAGTTTTATTTGCATTAATAACATGAAAAGCATGAGTGTTTTGTGGACTTTGGGTCAGTGTGTTAGTGCCTTTCCTGTTTTGAATATTAGATCATCCGTTTTTCTTTGTTGATGTGGTTAAAGTCATACAGCTCTAAAGAAGTAAAGTCACCGCAGAAAAATGGGAGTTGGCTTATCCTGCCAAATCTGAGTCATTTGGGGTTGTTGTTATTTGATTATATTCCTAGACTCTAAGCACCAGACTTTCACATGTGTCTTGTCAAAACATCCAAAGACAAATATCGAGGTTAATATCCCAGTTTGATTCTTGATTGTATCCATGTGTATTTCTAAATTTTGACAGTTTATAGATATTCTTATGTATTTATGTGTGTATATGTATGTTGTTTTATAGTTGTTGTAGAAACAGGTTAATCAGGGCCTCTATAAAGATTCATTCATATATATATATATATACACACACACACACACATATATGATCATTTTGTAATTTAATGTACATATTATATTATATTAATAATTATTTAAAATTATTTAGTTCAAACATTTTTTTCAATGCTATTTTATCAGATTAGGTTTTTTTATGAGCTGTTTCATTCAAAGCTCATTGATCACAGTAAAATTAGAACTGCAAAGCTTCAACACCTATATTAAGGTTGGAGGTTTCGCAAAATGAATGTCAAACAACATTTGTCTGTGCATCTGCTTATATTAATATATTTGTAGTGTTGCAGTTAGATCTGCCAGCAGTGGTACTGTTCAGGTTGACTGAGTGAGGTAGACCTGTGGAGGCAGAGGGGGAGAGAGAGAGAGAGAGAGAGAGAGTCTGGCAGGGCCAGGCTCACTACACTCTGTGATGTTAGTTTGGGGGTTTGGATTATTAAACCATCTTCTGACTCACCCCTGGCTTTTTTCATCAGCCTTTCCCCCAATCCACACAGGCAGGCTCCCACCCACTGTTTCCTTTTATTTCAAATGCTGCCTGCTCACCAGAATGAGAAATGCATAGTTAGCAGACCTGAGGAGAGAAGTGTAAAAAAGTGTGTGTGTGTGTGTGTGTGTGTGTGTGTGTGTGTGTGTGTCTGTGTGTGTGTGTGTGTGTGTGGTAGGAGAACATTACTGAAAAAAGTGAGAAAGTCATGAAGGTGAATTGACTTCATTTATTAGCATGACAGCTATCTCACAGAGCTGCATCCAGTCTAAGCTCATGAAAATGAATGATGCAAGACCTGTTTCTGACATGTCACTACAGACAGGGCCTTCTTGAGATTACACACATCCTCTGCACATCATATCCTTGAACAGGAACATTTTTTTTTTAACATTACAAACAAATTCAGGGCATTTTAACATACAAATAATTCTTACCTTGAGGTGTCCTGGCATATTCAGGCTATTCTTTTTGCACTGGGGAATCATTTTTCTTTTTTTAGAGGTTTTATTGGCAAAGCTAAGGCTCAGGTTTATCAGAAATGAGTGTTGAACGTGTGTATATCTTCACTGGCTAAGCTATCTGGCCTGAGATTGTAACTGTTGGTCTCATACTGATATCTGTATATGGCCCCCCCTTGGTTTCCAACCTGCTCTATACACCCACTTGGATGCTTTTCAACTTTTCCACTCAAGCTGCATTCTGTAAGCCATTTTCCCCTCACATATATTATCTCTTACATATTATTCTCCTAACTTTGTGCATTCTGTGGAAAGTCCTTCAGTTTGTGTATGTGCATGGAGCTTAGTAGGCATTTATGTTTATATATGGATATAAATAATATTGCTCTTGATTTATGCAGTGTGCTCTGAAATGCCAGTAATAATGAAAAGCTGTGAAGTTTGGTAAAATATTTCCACAGCGTGTGTGTGTGTGTGTGTGTGTGTGTGTGTGTGTTTGGGGGGTGATTTGAGTGCTCTCAGCAGAATAACCTTCCTGGAGCCGTATGGAGCAGGCAGTCCCAGCTCTTCACTAATCTTAATGCTATATCCTGTTGGGGCATGGCCTACTTTAACTTAGCTGGCGTTTTGCGGAGAGCAGACCTGTTTGGCATGGCGGCAGTGGTTTGAAGTGTGGAGGGTAAACATGGCAGGGGAACTGGGCATCTGGGGCCGTCAGTGACGTGTATCTCACTGGCACGGGGCACTGTTTCCTGTCTGCCTGCTTGCTCCGGAATGTTCCGCAGTACGCAGAGCTTGGGTGCTGAATGCCACCAGCTGTCCTGTGACTGAGACCAGACTGGTCTACCCACCTGACCATGCGTGTGTGTGTGTGCATTGTGTGTGTGTGTGTGTGTGTGTGTGTGTGTGTATGGTTATTTATCTGCGTTCCTACGGAGACAATCTTTTTCCACTCTGTCATCAAACACGGAGCAGATTAAGAGCTGCTTGATGTCATCACAAATTAACAGTTTATTATATTTGGGATAACCATAATGGTTACAGAGAAGCTGACGTCTATATTTAGGTGCAAAATATTCAGTGTTCCTAAGCTCTTAAGCTTGTTTGGAGTAGAGTGCTTCTCATTACCATTTTGCTATCTGTCTCTGCCTTAGATTTGAAAGAAGCACTTTTGGGAACTACAAAGTAGACTGATGCACTTTGAGTTGTTCACCCGTATTGTCCACTCAACTGCTGATCAGCTGTTCCCAGCCCAATGTCATACATGAGTCATCTGCCACTCCAACCCACCCTCTCACCTGGGCTAGTTTAGTAGTACACTGTTTCAGATGAAGTGAGAGAGAGGGAGAGAGAGACAGAAAACCAGACAAAGAGGGAGAACAAGAATATGAAATAGATTGGAAATGACTGAAAGTGCAAGAGATATAAAAATTGTTACTCTGCTCCATATTTTCTGACTAGTGTCCTCTAAACTAAACTAATGATAGATTCTCGCTCTCTCTCTCTCTCTTTCTATCTCTCTCTCTCTCTCCCCTCTCTCTCTCTCTCTCTCTCTCTCTCTCTCTCTCTTTCTGTGTCTCAGCTTTGACAGCAGGGGTTGTCTACTGAAGGAAATCATTGAGTAAAGCAGTATATTCTAATATGATAATGACACATATTCCCATATCCACATTTTCACACAGAGAAATGAGAGGATGTGCTAGATAATTATAGTAGTGTACAAGAACAATCCCTCTCAACAATCTCTCAAAAGTCTAAAATCATGTTTGTTCACTTTACACAATGATTTTTAGTCAGGACGCACTGTAACAGCAGATTATATCAAATCCCCGGCTATGGTCCTCATGGACCATTTCCACCAAACAGCAATCAGCTAAATTGTGTAATCCAGCTTGCACTGAAGTGCATGACTCGACTTCCAGCCCCCATGTCCCTCCAACAACGGTCATAAGCTGAGTTTAGCGGGTTTCGGCATCCTCTGCGGCTGGGTTTTAAGCCCCGTTTTCTCTCCGAGGTCGGTAGAAGAGTTCGGGCGTCACAGCGAGACGGACGGTCGCCACGGTAAAACGGTTGTTTAAACCAATCAGACGACCAAAGATTGCAAAATGTTGCCAGAAATTCTTTTTATTAATTCCGATTCATCCTCTTTTGTAAAACGCTGACTTTTTAAAATGGCTTTGCCAACGCTACCGCCAAGATTGGAAGAGAAGCGGTGAGCCGAGTGGGATTCGGTTAACGTGCCAGAGGAGCTCCGAACGCCTCGCGTTCGCGTGGAGTAACACCAGCGTCTGAAAAGGGGGGAGTTCAAGGGAGACTGAGCTTCTTTCATGAACATAGACGACTCAAAGGGCCTTTGTCCACTTGCTCTCGTTACTTGGGTTTTTTTTTTTTTTTTAGGGTACGGAAATGAAGCCAGGTATTTGTGTACGTTATCTGATCTGGATGAGGAGCGCCGGTCGAGGAATTGTTGTCATTAGGAGGGTTGCGTTTACTTTAAGAGAAAAGTGCTGGCATGCAGCGGAGAGGTCATTTGTTTTCATTTAGCTCCTCTTTGGTTCTCACAGAGTGGAGGCGGCAGGGTCCTTCTGGGCCCACGCTCCTAATTTCACCTTGATTGCTTTTCACTCTCTTGTTTTGTTTTTTTGTTTTTTTTCATGTTGCCTCGGTGTTTCATCTGAATAGTCCACACACATGAGCGAATGTGTATGTGTCCTTCTTTGAGATTTGAACCTGAGCGTTGTTTGGAAGAATTTGAAGAACTTGAAAAGGTTGACAGGAGACTTCCTTCAAAGCAAAACTGAAAAAGAAACTGTAGAAAGACACATGGACATGTAAAAAAAAAACCAGTGGCGATCAGGGGAAAGTAAAGAAAATGTCTGGACTGGATTACATCTCCGGACCAGTGTAATACTTAGTAAGACTTTGATCCTTTTCTGTCGTGTCGTTCTCTGCACTGACCTGTGCTCTAGCTACTGCATTTTTTTTTTGGTGCAGATCCTCCTCAGCCTTCTGCTGGAGAGGAACAGGTGGAGAAAGCAGTCTTTAATCTCACTGACATAAAATTGTTTATATCAAAATATTCAGCAATTCTCTTTAAGCTAAACTAGGATCTAGCATCTGACTTGTAACATTCCACCTGCCTTTCTGTCTATGTATTTTTTTTTTTTTGTGGATATCCATAGGCACTCCACGCAGTGAGAGAGAGAGAAAGTGTATGTGTGTGTGTGTGTGAGAGAGAGAGAGAGAAGAGGTTCAGGAAAGAACAGCGATATCTCAACCGCCTGTGTAAATCAGTCTGGTCCAGACCATCGTGTCCCACATGCTTCTCACCAGTATAAATCTGATAACACGCCTTTTATGATAACTCGTACTCAAACGCTACTAATTTATGTCCCTGCAGGAGACACCCTACCCACCACCAGAATCCATCTCCAACAGTTTTTTTTTTAAATGCCAATCACTTGAGAATTCTCTCTGGACAGCAATAAGTCACAAAGCTAAGCGGATTGCTTGGCTTACTGAATATGTTGATCCAGCTGAAGTTGCTGAGATATTCTGTAGAGTTCTGTAAATTTTAGAGAGTAATATTACCTGTCCATTTTGTGACAATAGAAAAGTAGATGACATGGTGCCTCCTTTGTTGTGATGGTGATTCACATTTCTCTGTCAGGACAGAGGCTAGCACATACAGAACATATTTACAGACAAGTCCTCTGTGAGCCGCTCTGTGACATACTGAGGTTTAACACAGTGACTGATGCAGTTTTACTCTTGGCTGTGTCTCTGAGGGACAGTGGCACAAGAGCCCCAGATGCTGCTCTTATATGTGCGTGTGTGCGTGCGTGTGTGTGTGTGTGTGTGTGTGTGTGTGTGTGTGTGTTGTCGTACAGCAGGGTGGATGGGTACAGCTTGTTAAATGTTCTCTGAATCTCAGGCAGTTAGCATGTTTCAGAGTTCTGGCTGCTTCAGTTCCATTATAATAAGTATGCGACCAAGACTACACAGTGTGGAAGCAGCGTTCTGGTCTTTCACTGCATTCTAAGCTAGGCTATGCTAATGTAATGTTTGGCTTTAATGTATATATGTATGTATGTATGTATGTATGTATGTATGTATACAGTAATAGGTTGCAGTAAAGTCCTTTAGAGAAACTAGTTGAAATGAGTCATTGCAGCCCAGGCTGATATATGACGTCACTGTGGCAAGCAAGTGCTGCACTAGCAGTTGACCTGAATACACAGGACTCACAAAATAACATAATACACTGATCTGGGATCAGCTGTCAGTGTCACAGGAGACCCACAGACACCTCTTTTACTGTTCCCTTTTTTTTTAAAGGACGTACCCACAGCAAAGCCTCTGTGAATCTAATTGCATGTATTTACAGCAGTGATGGTAGTGTCATTTGAATGGAGTATTTAACCTCTAGCAGATATTTTGGCTGTTTAAACTGTGAAAAATACTCAAGTGTTATCAATACATAATATTGATTGTGCTCTCTAAAAGTATTTTGTAATTTTTCTTTTCTCAAAGCATCCTAAGTTACGTCATGTATTTTTAGAGAAGTAATGCTATTATTAATACTACAGTAATGTCAGGGACTGCTCTGCTTTGACATTGCTTCCGCAGGGACAGAAGGCATATGCATGTAATACTGGCCAATGTTAAACGGCAGTGGTGTGATGTAATCTCTTTGCAGTGTGCAACTTACGTTTGTGTGTGTGAAGTTGTGTGAGAGATGGAGTTGGGGGCAGGGAATGATAAAGAGAAGGAGAAAGAGGTAAAAGAAGAGGTGAGAGTGTTGGAGAGGAGGAAAGAGTGATTATGGTTGTGAAATAAGGTATGCAAGGGAGAGAGAGAGAGAGAGACAGAGAGAGAGAGAGAGAGAGATGCTTGCCAGGGACCTTTAGAGAATTTCATAGCAGAATGCCCTCGGGTGGCATTGGACTGTGTCGCTGTAGGCTTGTGAAGAGCACTTACTGAGTGAAAACACACACACACGCACATACTCACTCCCACATGCGCACCCGCGCGCACGCACCCACACATACATCATTTTTGCTGCGGTTGCACTTTACGTTTTTTTGAATGAAACTGGGGCTTAGTGTCCAGCAGCTCATGAATAATGCAGTGGAGCGCATGGTAAGGCTGCTGGAAAAGCATACTGAGGCTCAGGATGTGGAGACAAAACTCAGGGCATGTTACAGAGACACATGATTATTTATTTAACAGTACATGTTCTCATACACACACACACACACACACACACACACATTGATGATGTAATAGCCATGTTAACTGAAATGAGTCTCACTCAGTACTCCACTTAAGAATGTCAGCAGAACGTGCTAGAACGCAATCTGTGTCAGTCACGATATTATTCATTTGAACGTTTAGAAGACGTCGATTGAATATTGCACCGCTAATTATTCCGCGAATGAAGGTACTGCTCTCCGAGGTTATTTTTAAAAACATAGAGGGCATTTGCATTTTGCTTTTCCTGGCATACTCTACAGAGTGTTCCATTTTCCCACTCTGTGGTCATATGGGGAATGAACTGTTCCATTTGCATCTGATGGGGCTCCATTACAGACCATTACAGACACTGTCACCACAAAGTCCTCTAATGACAGTATGGTTATCTTAAAAGATTACTGTTACCCACTATTAGACACACACCCTCTCACACACACACACCACACACTCTTTGCTGGCACTTATGCCCACTTATTAGATTTTTTTTTTTTTTTTTGGCTTCCAATGTTTTTAGTGAATGAAGACAATGAACAAGAGTCTTATGTCACATTTCAGAGCAAGTATGAATTTTTTTTTTTTCTTTTTTGTATGTGCAGTTTGCGATCATTTGGCGTAGCCAACCGATGGAACTCTAGTCATGCGTATGCCAAGTGAACTGCATTGTCTGACTGACTCATGTTGTCTTTGTTAGGGGGTGAGGAAAGTTTCTTACTAATGAGTATTCATTCTATTGTGTGAGTGGATCTTGATGCATAAAATGCAGAGCTCCAAAGGTCTTCAGTTGTAAGGGGATACAGGGAATCAGTAGCAAAGTGCCAATGAATAATTGAGATAACATGAAGAGATCACACAAACCCTGCTATTGCAGGCTTTCTTCAATACTTCCTTGCCAGTCACCTTTTGTGTAAACATTGGGTGCATTAGTGAGAAAGGTCTCTAGTTATTCCTAGCCTACAGTATAAACACAATGCATGTACACAATCCAGTACGTGGATACAGTGTCAGAGGTTGCATTCATTATCTTTAATGTAAGAAACTGAGACTTTGTTGACCAATAGGGAATTTAATGTCTTTTTCTGGGTGACAGGTTAGGTGTGGTTCCTTCCTTGTGTAAGTAAACCATGCTGTGTATTCCCCCATTGAGAAAGGAAAGCTAGAGAAATGACAAACATGTCTGGAAATAAACAAATTAAGGACGTTTTTTTTTTTACCCTTTCTCTCTCTAGAATGCCTTGAACTGCATATCAGTCCTAGCTTCCTGTAAGTGTGTTAAAGTCTGTCCCCCTTAGGACGACACTTCCAGTGTTGGAGACAGCAAAGCCATTTATCATCACACACACACACACACACACACGCACTATTCTTGTAGCCGTACTACCAGTACATTTAAGAAATAACAACAATTCATGTTGAGCTAGCCATGCTATTCATCATGTGCCACAGCATTTTAAATGCATTTCGATAAATGCCCTGCATCTATTGCTGTTTCGGTGATGCTTCAGCATTGCTTAGTGTAGAGGGGACAAGTTGTTCTTACACTCTGTCTCCTTCTGCTGCTTAGTAACAGCTTTTGAATATTCTCACAGCAGCTTTGTTGAATCTCTCGGTGAGCTGATGCTCTTACAGACTTCTCCTTTTCAGAATTGTAAATAAGTTACGGCGTGGGTTGACGTGGCAGTGCTACTCAAAATTAACCAATCGCTTTGCCTTCCTTTGTGATTGACAGGAAAAGAAGCCCGTCAGCATCCAGGGATCCAAACCAAAAATCCGACCAAAGGGAGGAGAGGGGCGAGCATTCCCAGTATGCCCCGGGAGACGGCATCATGCCCAGATCGCCGTCTGACTACGGGGCTGGGGATCGGCGGCGCGGCTCGGGCCGTCCGTACGAGGATGCGGAGGTAGCACGTGGGGCGTACAGGGCGCGGCGCGGAGGCTGGCACTCGCAGGAGTACCCGCCAGACGCGGAACTGTTGGACGGCCCGGCCAGCCAGTACGAGCTGCAGCATCAACGTCAGGAGGAGTACCAGACCCGTTACCGTAGCGACCCCAACCTCGCGCGTTACCCGGTCAAACCGCAGCCGTACGAAGAGCAGATGCGAATCCACGCGGAGGTTTCGCGGGCGCGGCACGAAAGGAGGCACAGCGACGTCTCCCTGGCCTATACGGAAATGGACGAGCCCCTCGGGCCGGGGAGACCTCCGCACCGCCCACCGACGGAGGGACATCACCGACCCTACTCTCCCAGTCCGGGACATGGCCATCGCACATCCAACCACAGCCCCCCAACCCCACACCGGAGCCCAGTGCTAGGGGATGGTAGGAGGGGACCCATGGTAGGAGATCCGCTCCGCAGACAGCAGCACCTGGACCCTGGCTCAGCTGTACGTAAGACCAAGAGGGAAAAGATGGAAACCATGCTCCGGAACGACTCGCTCAGCTCCGACCAGTCTGAGTCCGTACGGCCGCCCCCACCCAAACCACACAAGACGAAAAAGGGGGGCAAGATGAGACAGGTGTCCCTCAGCAGCTCAGAGGAAGAATTAGCGACCACGCCCGAGTACACCAGCTGCGAGGACGTGGAAATCGAGAGTGAGTCGGTCAGCGAAAAAGGTAAGGCAGCCATTCCTGTTCATACACTTTTGCTTTCGAGGTCAAAATATGAGGCGTTGGATGTTTGGCGTCTAGGTGGAGAACGAGGTTTTATTTATATAAAAACGAATGTAATTGCCAAATATTATTGAGAAGAAAAAAAAATCCGTATCTGTCATTGTTTTGTTACTTCCAATGTCTTTATGGGATTTTTAAAAGATATTGATATTACAGCGAAAAATAAAAGTTCTTATCAGCTTGCAGTAGCGTTAGATAACTCAGAGAGTGGCACTGGGTGAATAGCAGTCTATGCTGGGCTAATTATTTTCTCATTTTAATCTTTCACTTTGCAGTCTCTGTTTTATCGAGTATTATCTCAATGCATGTGTGTGTGTGTGCGTGCACATTGTTTGAGGAAGTGGCTTACACTTGCCGGAGCTGTTTAGATGTTTTGTGTGTGTGTGTGTGTGTGTGTGTGTGTGCGCCCGTGATTGAGTGTATACCCCTATGTGCATGAGGGCTTTTGAAAATGTGTAAGTCACTGTTGGTCCAGTTGTGTGCTTGTTACTGTGTGTGTGTGTGTGTGTGTGTGTGTGTGTGTGTGTGTGTGTGCGCACGCGTGCACATGAGTGTGTGTGAGATTGTGTGTAAAGCTGTTGTAACTGCCCTTCTATTCTGTCCTCCTGTGACACACATTGGAAGGCATTGCCTATGATCCACTGATTCAATCTACTGTAATGGACTCTGTTACATAACAGAAAGGGAGAAAGAGAGAGGAGAGAGAGAGAGAGAAATGGGAGGAGGGGATAATCATACTGGAGGGAGAGTTGGAGAGATAGAGATCATGAGAGAGAAGAAAGATGGGGGTTTGTGCGTGAAGGGAACAGCATACCAATCAAGCCTGGGTGGTGTCAGAGCATTGTCACTGCTCTGTGTCAGTCAGTGACAGGGACACCTTTCTGGACCTGCTGGCTCTGAGAACCGCCGTCGCCACTGCCGATTAATTACACACGGTATTGTAAATGTAATTAAGAATTAGACACTAATTACAACATCCCCCCTTTAGAATTTACCCACAAACCTCAATAAGAACTTGTGGAAGGGGCTTTCTCAGAGGGGCTCTGGCTATTACAGCTCTCTTATTGGACAAACACTCAAGGCTCATGTAAGTTGTAGGTGTGAAATCTCACAATATAAATCATTGCCTGTGCTCTTGGCCAGAGTGTGAATTATACAGTGACAATTGGAGGGGGTCAACTTTTTATCCAAGGCCATATAGCATAGGATATATAAATGTTTCAACTTCCCCTGAACTGTTGTTTTTACCTCTTTTGGGGAGGTCCAAGTGTTAATTAGAGGAGTCAGAGGAGACCCCCCCCCCCCCGCCCCACCCAGTGCCCCCTGTAATTTGGACCCTGTTCTCGGGCAGCTTTCTTTCAGACAGACAAAAGATGAGATTTCACTGTGAATTTTGTAGACTTGATTGGTAGAACACATAAGCCCTAATAAACAAATCCCAGAAGAACTCTTCTGTTTGAACAAATTCCGATTCTAAAACCTTATATTGTACATTAACAGTTCTCTGATACATATTTGTCAAACCACATCTGAAAACATGTTTGTCGAAACACCCACACCCATGCAGAAGGGTCAACTAAACATCAAAAGCTAGATCAGCTGATGGCCCAGAGTTCCAGCGATGCTGGCTCAACAGTGCTAAATGTAAATGGATTTCCTTTCAGGTCTGTAATTGATGGGAGTTTCTGATGGTGTGACAGTGGTACCAGGGAAAGTGGGTGACAGGGATAGACAGATGAAGCAAGCGCAGGGACGAACTGTGTGTGAGGAGGAGGAGGAGGAGGAGGAAGAGGAGGAGAGAGGCTCCCGTCCTGACTGCTTATGTAAGTCATAAGCACAAAGGAGAACGCTGTGCTAAATTATTGATGGCCAGCCTCTCCAGATTTTAACAGTACAGATCATGGCGAAGAGAAGGCTGCCCCCTCTGAAGGTCAGGGGACGGTGTTTTTTTTTAAGAAGAAGCAGGAGGAGGAGGAGGAGGAGGAGGAGGGAGAAATATGGGGGAAATGTTTCAGTTGAGATAAGGCTGCAGTCCCCTCACCTTTATCATAGAGGAAAGCAGGGCACCAGCGGCAGGCAGGCGACGCAGGGACCTGAAAGAGCACACGCTGAAATTCAGATAAATCCGGAAGTCCTATATAATAT
>NC_044502.1:36935021-37017521 GCF_902362185.1 Chanos chanos
CCAAGTTAAAGACTCGGGCGTTGACACGTGCAGTAGCACTACCCTAAACGAGGAGCATAGCCATAGTGAGAAGGTACTGGGACCTGTTTAGCCTGCATTCTGCATTCTCGTTTTGTTTTTGTTTTTTTCCTTTTTTTTTTTTTTTTTTTTTACCTTTTTTTGTGTTCATTTTTATTTTCTCTTCTTTTTTCTTTTCTTTTTTTTTTTTTTTGTCTATCTCATCTGGTCTTTGTTTTGCTGTCACTAAATGTACGTAGGTGAGATGTCGATTTTGATTTCCCGGACGGATGTTCATTTCTTTTGGAACTTCTTTTTTTTTTTTTTCGTTGTTATTGTTGTTCATTTTTTTGGGCTTTTTTTCCCCCCTCCGTTTTTGTTTTGTTTTGTTTGTTTGTTCGTTTGTTTGTTTGTTTCGTTCTGTGTTTCTTCGGTAGCACTTTGGCTGACGCTGGGTGTTGCTGAACGAGGAAGTGGGGAAGCTCTTGCTTGCTCTGTTGTTTGCTTCATAGCAGTAGCCGACGTAGTGTCACATTGACTTGAGTCTGAAACCGGGAGCATTATTACCGCCACTTTACTGTCTGTTTGTCATGGCACTTCAGAATGTGGGTCCCTTTCCCTCCGGATGCATGTCCTTAGTCTCTCTCACTTCTTTTTTGTGTTGTTGCAATGTAGCCAACATGTCTGATGAGCAGACTTACCTCTCACATAAGCCCCGCCCCCCACCCCACCCCCATTCAGTCCCACACTGATGTGCCCAACCTCACCCCACCCAACCTGAGCCCTGTCCCACCGTCCCTATCCAGGCCATTACAAACAACCTGCAACACTCTACGGAGTCCAGTAGAAACACCTTATTAAACACGTGCACACACAACCAGGGAAGATTGGATTTGTTTTTTGTTTTTTTGCACAGACAAAAGTTATGTTTTTCTTTTTTCCCTTCCACTGTCATATTTAGTTGTATTTATGATTTGGTTTTCCTCCATTTTGCTCTCTGTGGGTTTTATTTTAATGAGCCCTTACTGTGCTGTTCATCATGCTCTGTATTTTTTTTGTGTTGTGAACATTTTTTCCTCTTTCTGCTTTTTTTTTTGTATTACTTGGCTTTTCGTTTACCTGTAGTTTGTTTGATTTCGTTGTAGTTTTTTTGTTTCCAAGGCCGACATGCTGTTTGTGCTGGTTTGCTGGGGTGATGCTGTAGGTTATAATGGGATTAGTGGAAAGGGTGGGGCTTAATCTGCATGAAGGGGGCGGGATTATGCATGTCACTGAGAACTCCTATTAGATCACACAAACTCTAGACTCATTGTATGAACCCATGAATAAAATAGCCACATATATGATAACATTTGGCCCATTGAAAAAATTTGGCATTTATAATTATGTTACTTTTTAAAAATGGTATCAGGCTGTATCGATGTCCGCAAAATTTACGTCATTCCAAATTTTTCTTTAAGAATAATTTATTTCTTTGTTGTTGTTGTTGTTGTAGAACTGCACTGGTGTCTGGCAGCTATTTAAAAGACACTGTTGTCACTTCTACACCTTTTTTAAACATGTTTCGATTACAATAGCTTGTTGATTACCATTAAAAAAAATGACATAACATGTTTCTTGAGGCAGTATCTGATTTAGGCCTGCAACAGTCCCCAAGAATAAAGACGACATGTGATTAGACATGGAACTCTTGTTTATAGTTACCGTTGAATATTGATCATCGAAAACAAGAGTTTGTGTGATTGCTTGTGTAGTAAACATTGATGAGGCTACCCTTGTCTGACCCCCCCCCCCCCCCCCCTCTCCCGTTCACCAAAGTGCTTGCTGTTTATGCTGTAATGGAATGTTGTGAATGTATCCGTTGTAAAACACAGGATTTGTTGTCGCTTTGACCTTGTAGCATCCAGTGACATGGCAGCCATCCAAAGATGGGGATCGTCTGATAGGACGGATTCTGCTCAACAAGCGTTTGAAAGATGGTAGTGTTCCCCGTGACTCTGGAGCTCTGCTGGGACTGAAGGTGTGTCTGCTGGCCTGCCTTCCCATCGGCGCACGCTGATCATTACGAAATCTCATTTAGTCGTGTAACATTCTCCATTTATAGCTGTTTGCTCTCTGCCTTTACTATTTTGCGAAGAGCTCTAAAATGTTTGGATGTGAGCTGTCAGGACAGCAGATCAGCGTTAGTGTCTGGTTTCTCCATCTCAAGCTGTTGCTAAAGTAACGTGTAACCTTGGTCGATATCGGTGTTTTTTATGATTTATTTTATGAATGCACGTGCTTTTACTGTAGGCTGCAATTATTCTTAAATTCCATACCTAATTATTTAAATTATTTAATTATTTAAAGTAACATACTCTAAATTTTAGATGCCCTAATAGTCTGCTTTTCATCTGTGTTAAAGAGCGATATTTGGTTGTAAATTTGGACGTTTTTCCAACATGGTCTAATGTGATTTAAAACAGGTCCAGTAGCTTGAAATAGTGTACCTTGAACATTACTATCAGTTCCAAAATGTAGGTTCTCATAAGTATTTTGAAAGGCGAGGCAATGCATACAGTGCTTGTCTAATTACGCTCCACATTTTCAGATATCAAAGTGGAACAAGCGCCCACAGTAGCAACTACAGCTATCTAGTGTTACAGTGAAGTCTCAGGGAAGGGCTGTCAGAAAGAGCTGAGCAACCAAAGTGTGGAACACAGCCACTGAAGAATAGCAGAGCGCAGTGATGGAAGAATCATTACTGATAGAGTGAACTTCCTGAATGGCTGAATTTGTGTCTGCTCAGTGCTATCGTGTGCATTTTTCCATACTGTCAGTGCCTTACACACATACGCATTCACATTCACATTCACATTCACAATCAAATTCACCAGCACACACACACACACACACACTTTGCCCCTTCGGCTCTGTCCTGCTTGTTATGTAAAGCCATTTCATCCAGGAGCCAACCCGTAATCTCCTTTGTATGTTTGCATAGGGCTGCTATTAGCAGGGATTTGATTTGTATGATGCTCACTGAGGGGAACTGGGTTCAGGGGACAGTTACAACACACTCCCCCCATAGCCCATCTCCAGAATGCACTGTTTCAGCACCATGGACAGCACACACAGTGTGCCCACGACACATGATGTGAATCTCTCCCTTTCTCCCCCACAGGTGGTTGGAGGAAAAATGACAGAATCAGGTAGACTTTGTGCTTTCATCACCAAAGTGAGGAAAGGAAGTTTAGCAGATACTGTTGGACACCTCCGACCAGGTACCCTTTACGAGCAAATTTCTAAAATACAGCGACTTCGCTGACTTTATGTAACGCTTCTTTGATAAAAACATAGCACCTTGTGAGTTGAAGCGACCGTTAGAGGTTGTGTTATGTCTAGTTATGTGAATGGCCTCCCTTTATTGTGTTCTAGGTGACCAGGTTCTTGAATGGAACGGGAGAAATTTACAAGGAGCCACATTTAAAGAAGTTTACAATATCATTTTAGAATCAAAGCCCGAACCTCAGGTGGAACTAGTGGTCTCACGACCCATCGGGTAAGTCTTTTGGGCTGACTGTAGTAACAGTGACATGAAGAGGAGGTAGACAAAAAAAAAACCCCACATAAAACATTTCATGTCCTTCTTTGTTTGAACCCTAATCTGATAATATGAGACATGAGAATTTGATGAATGAACACTGTAGTGTGTTAATCTGCTCAATCGGGGTGAGACAGTTAATCAATGGATCATCTAGGAACTTACATTTGTATCATATGAATGAAGATTATGAAGATTATTTTTATGAAGTTAATAATGTGTTTGGATGTTCTCATTCGATTCCACGTTTTGCAGCGTGTCACACATTTGGCATGACTCAGTCAGTAATTATTCACCAAACTGATTCATACGGGACTTGGGCATATCTAAACAGAAAACCTCTGCTGCTTTGCTGCCTGGTCTCTGTATTCTAGGAGACACCAGGAAGCTAATGCTTTTTCAGAGCAGTGGTAATATTCTAGAAACAGTAAACTCCCTTGTGTTGTTTTCAATTACCAGTGTCATGTTTGGGAGGAAGCTGGCAGATAATAAGAACTAATGTAGTGCTTTGGGTCATTAAAAGCCCATACCCTCTGCATTAGTTCCCATTGATCTCTCTCTCTCTCTCTCTCTCTCTCTCTCTCTCTCTCTCTCTTTCTCCACCCCTCAAACCTCTGCTTTTCTCATTTCAGAGATATTCCCATTGATTTCTCTCTCTCCATCCCTCAAACATCTGTTTTTCTCATTTCAGAGATATTCCGAGGATACCAGACAGCACACATGCACAACTGGAATCAAGTGAGTAACTGCCGTATGATTGAAAAAGGATACTAAGCTTTGTGTGTGTGTGTGTGTGTGAGAGAGAGAGAGAGAGAGAGAGAGAAAAATTATGAAGCTGCTTATGCTAGATGGATCCTGTTTTCACCTGATTCTAGTTCCTGGTTAGTTTTAGTGGATGCTTGGGAACGGTGTAACGGAGATATGTCTTTTTATTTTAGACCTAAATTTGATTCTCTGATTTTGTGTAAAGTTGGTTTGAGGACAAAAGGAATGCAAAGTTTAACCCTTTCATTTCAGACACTTTACTTGGTATTTCAAGCTATCGCTGATTTTAGGAATTTTAAGTTTATATTTGTAAAGAAATACATAACATCACTTTATACAACTTGTTGGGTTTTAACCATACTCTTTTTTCACAACTCTCTCTCTCATGCTCCAGCAGGTTCGAGTTCATTTGAGTCACAGAAGATGGAGCGTCCTTCCATCTCTGTCACGTCTCCCATGAGTCCTGGCATGTTGCGAGACGCCCCTCAGTACTTGTCTGGACAGCTCTCAGTAAGTACCCATGCTCTCAGTAAGTACCCATGCTCTCAATAAGTACCCATGACATCAGTGTCCGCGGAGAGGCAGGGCCCGCTCTTTCATAAGGAAGCCACTGAGTACTCTCTGTTAGCGGATAAAGATATCGCACAGTCGGACGCTTTACCCTCCATCTCGACATGCTCAAAGGACGGCGTCTGTCCTCGTTTCACCACGCACATTTGGTGTTTCACTCGACGCGGTTCTTTGACAAAAGTCTTCATTGTAAAAGTGCTGTACGGATAGAGTTTCCTCTAAAGTAATCCACTGAAAGTGGTCAAAGGTATGTTACCTAGCGGTAGAACATTTCAGTCAGTGAGCCAGCTTGGTTGAACCAGAACAATGCAATGGTGTGTGTGTGTGTGTGTGTGTCACCTCACAATATTTTAACTGATACTTGTTGTGGTCACCTTCCAAGCTTGTTAAGAGATTGGTCAACATTTTAGAAAGGAACAAAGCTGACATGAGTCTGAGATAAGACCTTGGAATAGCTCCACCAAGCCCCGGCCACACAGCTGCTGGACCCTGCCCAATTCTCAGTAGTGGTATAGATCACATTACCTAATGCCACCATAGTGCTGATTGTCTGGATGTAAAAATATCCTCCCTAGGAAAGCTTTTGCTTGTGCAGCATGACACATTTTACTGTAGTTAACATTTCAAACACCAAACAAAAAATGGAAGAGATTATTGGAATCGCATACTTTTTAACAGTTATTTTTAGCGTGGTAATATGTATTTCATTTGAGCTTTCAAGAAGGAGTAAATGTTTCAGCAAGACAAGCCTTATTATTCATATTAACTGAATGGGAATGATTTTCTGTAATCCTCTTTTTATCTCTTAAATCTCTGTTATTTGCTATGTAAACTGCGTACGTCAGAGTAATGGAGAGTCCTGCCTTTCACTGTTTTGGTGTGGTATTTGTCATCTTAATTGGTGAGGGAGGAGATTTAATTTTAAATTCGGCATTTATTGAAAAATTGCAGTGAATGAGTTTGACACCCAGTTGGCACAACAGTGATCATTTGACTCTGTTCGGCTAAGTATTACTACATTCCCTGTCCTTCCTAAAATTCCACGCGAAATTAAATCTCCTCCTTAGCTTTTCGTTTTCCCTTTCATTTTTGTGAGGTTACGTTTCAGAATGTGTTGTCGAACGGGTTTTGGTTTTTTACCGCATTGTTTCTTTGTTTTTTTTGCCATTTAATTTTGCTTACCCAGAGCCAAAGCCTTAGTAGAAGAAGTGAGCCTTTTACCCCTAGGGTGCAGGTAATGGTGCCTGTCTGGCAAACACACTACTCTCTTTTTGCTCCTCTTTCTCTCTCCTTCTTACTATGTTGCCTCCTCTTCGGAAAATGCACAGCTGGGAAATGGCTTCATCTTTTCATCTGCATTTTTTGGTCCTTTTCGTTCATGTGAAATTTAATATCCATGTATTATTATTATTATTATTATTATTATTATTATTATCATTATTATTATTATTATTATTATTAATATTATTATTATTATTATTACTTCATATGTATTTACTTTATTTTACCAGAATCCTTTATGGTTTTTTAATGTTCTGCATGGTGAAGAAAACATAACTGAAATATTTTAAAGAGACACTTGAATATATATACAGAGCATTTTCATCATGAAACATAACCCTCAAACTCTAGAGAATCTAGAGAACAGGCAGCATTGACAGAGATCTCTATTCATGTCCCACTGACTAACAAAAAGGGTGTCTCTTTAAATGATTACCTTTTGAGTTTTCAGAAAGAAAAAATTCTGCTTCTTTACCATGTAACGTGAAACCACATATCCCTAAATAGTGATATACTTTGACAGTTTATTCTTATAAAATTGGATTTCTGAATCTTCTTCTCAATTTGGTGGTGTGTGATTTTAAAGAGAATGAAATACCTTTAAAGTATGCGTAATATAGTATAACAAAAACTGAATTGATTCTGAGGTTTCATGTTACAGTGAAAAGAACAATTTTATGGTTATATTTTGATAACCAATTGCATTTTCCAAGTACAAAAAAACAATTTATGATCACTGAAAAGCAAATTGTACCCAATCATTGCACACCCTGCAGTTTCCACTTCCTTGGGAGTTTTGAAAAATCTTGGGTGTGTTGATGTGAGAGTTGTGTTAACTTATAGAGGTAGAGGAGCAGACTAAAGCAGGCATTTGTAGTGGTTGTCTAAAACACTGTTGGAAAGTGCTGCTGATTTTTGTCTTCATTAATTGACTCAGAGTGACTAAAGAATTAGCTGTTTTTCTAGGTCATTCTGTTTTCCTGTAGCAATGTCTGATGGGGTACATATAATGGAAAGAATAGCATCCCAGCATGTACCTGTGGTTCCTTTTAGTGTTTCCATTAGTGTATACCAGCTATAGTTTTTATGCTCTACTTAGCCAGGGCATCCATTAATGTCAATGAGGGATATATTTAGCTACAGTACATATGACAGAAACATACCTATGCAATGTTAAGATATATTTCTACAGACATAACCTACCTATTAGTGCATATCCAGTAGTAACACTCCTGATACACCGTAGCCTGTGTATATGTTATATGTGTATATGTCTATATTGGTTTTTTTCCATTTGGGGATTGCATAAAAGGGTTCAGTGTCACAAACACTATGGTACAATTTGTTTGACCCAAATCCCCTTGCAACAGATTTTTGCTGTGCTTTCTTACATAGTGAATGTCTTCATACACTTTTCTGCATGTTTTCAGCACAACAGAAGGGTAGAGAATTGTCTTGTCAATGATGTCATGAAAACCCCTCTTGGTAGAACATAAGCAAGTATGGGCATAGGCTTAGAAGTTTTGGATCGTGTTATTTTATTTTAGTTATTTATTTATTTGCCTTCTTTTTTCCACATTTTTTTTTCATTATAATATAACTTCTAAGTGTATCTTTGGGTTGTCCATACTTCTTAGTTTACGGTGTGCTTGATTTCTCATACAGCTTAGCATGTAATGAATGTACTGTTGAATGAATGTACTGTTTCTATACATTCACTTCACCCTTCGATTTGCTAAGTGCATAATGTCGGTTAAAGTTTGATAAATGTACATCTTGAAATATGTTCAAATATACTTGTATAGTTATTAATTACACATGCTACCTCTCTATTTTTATAGAGTGATTTTTGCATAATTACAATTTTGCAGTTTGTTTCTATGAAGCTCACGCATGAGACCTGTTGAAAAAGCTGTTTTATTTATTTAATTTTTTTTTTATCATCATTAGTACTGTATGGCGAACATGCCTGATTTTTTTTAGAGGCCTTTAAGAGCATGAGTAAATGCTAATGCTAGCCTCTCTGTTCAAAGACAGGAATTTTGAATACTGTTCTTCTTCTAGGTCAAACTCTGGTATGACAAAGTGGGTCATCAGCTTATTGTCACCATTCTCGGAGCGAAGGATCTGCCTTCGAGGGAAGACGGTCGGCCAAGGAATCCCTATGTAAAAATCTACTTCCTCCCAGACAGAAGGTAAGGACAGAGACAGTTACCATACTAAAAATCCATACTCGCTAATATGGAACTCAGTGTTTTTCTTTTAAATAAACACATGATCTGTAAAGTCACACTTAACAATTAATGTCGCTTTGTGTGTGTTTTTTTTTAAACATTAACAGTTGTTGTTGTCGTTGTGAGAGACACTGAGAGATAGTAGTTTATCTGAATGTTTAGCATTTTGCAGTGTTGCTTGGCTAGTCCGCTGAATTTTAGCGCGCGCGGCTGTTGGTTGTGCTGACTTTTGTCGAGGGTCTTCTAGAATGGTGGTAAATAAAAACAGTTTGAATTATTGCTCCTCCAGCGACAAAAGCAAAAGAAGAACAAAAACAGTAAAAAAATCATTAGAGCCCAAATGGAACCAGACGTTTATGTATTCTCCCGTGCATCGGCGGGAATTCCGCGAGCGTATGCTGGAGATCACGCTTTGGGATCAGGCACGGGTTCGAGAGGAGGAGAGCGAGTTCTTGGGAGAGGTATGGAAAATTCTACTACTACACATCAAGAAATGTCCCAGCCTATTTTCTCAGAGACTTCTTGTCTAATAGTATTCAAATTACCATGCAGTTTGAATAGTTTAACCATGATTTGTTGACCTGCTGTCATATGGATAGTTTTGTGTGCACTGGAGTCTTTGTTTTGAATTTTAATCCTTCAGTTTATTTTTTGTGTGAACAGAGAGTTTCATTTTTGATTTAAAAAGGACTGCATATGTGTGTGTGTGTGTGTGTGTGTGTGTGTGTGTGTCTTCCCTACAGATCTTGATTGAATTGGAGACAGCATTGCTGGATGATGAGCCTCACTGGTACAAGCTGCAGACACACGATGTGTCTTCCATGCCCCTGCCCAAGAGCTCCCCCTATCTGCAAAGGAGAACACTGCATGGAGACAGCCCGACGCGCAGATTACAAAGTACGGGCCCCTTCTCTCTCAGCGTCTTTCTCAGCTCCCTCACACTTAAAAACAAACCTCAAAGCACAGTCCTTCAGGCCACCCTGACATATTCTGTAGAAGACATTCAGTACACAGACTGTGACAGCGTGTGAAGTATTTAGAAAACGGAGCAGGTATAAAATAATTTCTAACATGAGTTCTATGACTTCACCTGCTTACTCTATTCTGTCATTTAAAAAAGGGTGGTTTTCATGGCAGCGGTATTATTGCATTGTCCATCAATGGGTTTCTGTTAAAGTGTGCTGGTAAACTTTTCAGGCCTAAGAAACTCGTCTGAAATAGTATATGTCTTTGTTTCCTATGACGTTGAATCTCATTGCTTTATTTTGATGTATCATCTTTCCAGACCAAGGCCCATATTCATACAATTCAGGTAAAAACTGCTGCATGTCCAGAGTAAACCAAAGAGTTTTCAGTGTGCTCTCCATCTGGATATCTACCCTGCTCTCCCTCACAAACTCCAAACTGACATAAGACCAAAGGAACCTTCTCCCATATGCTTTCTCCATAACGTTTCCTGCTACACCCCAGTGTTCAGTGTTGTTCTCTCCTCTGCTACAGTCCACATTTTAGCTCCACTGAGCCTCTGAAGTTATGTCCAAAGTCAGTCAGTAGATTTTTCATTCTATGACGTTTATTGTGTGACTGGCCATGTGTTGCAATGCCTTGTCATATTTACCGTGTTCCCAAAAGTCAGAATAGGAACCGTTAATATATTGGCCGAGTGTCTTTCCTGTCATTTGCTTTTTGTGTGGTGTCCCTTTTCTCTCTGTGTGTGTGTGTGTGTGTGTGTGTGTGTGTGTGTGTGTGTGCGCGCACGCGTGTTTTGCAATGGTGTTTTTTGGATGCCATGTATGAGTTACCAACAAAATATTTACGTGTTGTTCTACTGTTCTTTCTTAATCTTGAATTACAACTTCAGTCCCAGTGTGGACAAACACAGCAGCAGGAACTAGCTCAACAGAGTGCACACGTCCCATTTTCTCTGATCTGAAGCTCCGTGGTTTAATTGACAGATATATCGTATGTATCGGGCTTATGAAGCCCTCTGTTATCAGTACACAGTGGGACACTTGTGCACATTGTGTGCGTAGTTGTCCGTGTGTGTGAGTGTGTTTATGGTGTGTTAGATAGAGAAAAAGAGGAGAAAGAGCTGACTGGTCTAAAAAAGGGAACACTTAAATAGTTCGTGTGTGTGTGTGTGTGCGCGTGTGTGTGTATGCATTTGCGTGCTTGTTTAAGAGGCAAGAGCAGGAGAGGAGGTGTGAGTGAAAGTCCAGTGGGCTGTCGGTCATGGAAAAGCTCAAGTGTCTGTTCTGTTTAAGATGAGTGAGCACCAAGGGAGGTGCAGCTCAGGCTACAACCTCCGAAATAAAAAAAAAAAGACTCCCCCTGAACGCAGTAGGACAGATAGCTCCTCAGACTCAATCTGCACTTGGAGAGTTGAGTGATTGAAATGTCACTTCAGACTGCTACTATTAAAATGGTCATGCAATAAACCATATCCAAATTCTCAGCTTTTTATATATATAGCGACTCAAAAACAAATTTATTTTCTTGCTTCATGTAGTGCATGGATAGCTTTTTATATATTGAAATGACGGTACAATTTAAAGGAGAGGAAGGTTGACTGGTATGATTGACACTGAAATTTACAACCAATTTTAGCTTTAAATAATACTCTGTCTGTGCTGTGTTGGTTGTTTGATCTGAGGTTTCAGTCGTGGGTTTTATCAGACTTCCAGAAGTGACTGGTTGGTTTGGATTACCACTGCAAGACAGAATTGCCTCTGAATTGAGGCAGCTATCCTGCCTTCTCAATACTTACTTTTTTCTTACAATTGGCCTTTACACTGTAGAATGACTACCTACGATAGCACTTGAAGCCACAGATCTCTCAGACCTGATAGTGTGGACCATGCATTTCTATATGCCTGATTTTAAAGTGGTTAGATGCATTGGACTGTTAATCAGTGAATTAATCAGTCAGTAATTGCTATATTGACACAATAAGACATAATAAGACATTATAAGGCATAAACATATTTTAAACTGTACCCTTACGGTGAGAATGAAAAGTAGAACACTGTCAACACTTGAGTGCTACTCACAGTATGAACCAGACCTAAACCCACGGACACAGACCACACTAACTGCTTTTTCCCTCTTTTTCTTTTTCTTTCTCTTTTTCTTTTTGTTTTTTTTTTTTACCTTCTTTCTGCTCTTCTCACAGGATCGCAGAGAATCAGTGACAGTGAGATTTCAGACTATGACTGTGAGGATGGTGTCGGGGTCATCTCAGGTAATGTTATTCATCTAGTGTTTCAGAACACAGGACTTGTCTTAAGTAATTGCAGCTGTCAAATGATGCTTCAAAAAAAAAAAAAATTATTCCAATTTGTTTTTGACTAGCGCAACGTGTATCACAGCCTTTCTGATTTTGGAGGCAAACACATGTTTTCCCTCAAAGGCCCATATTTCTAATTAAAAAAAAATTTTTTTTAAAATGTAATGCTTTTTTTTTTTCATGTTTGCTGGGATTGCATAATATTTGTTCCGTGGTCAGAATTTCACTACCTACCTAGGAAGTTATCAATAAATTCCTGAGACAAGACTCTGGTAAAAGATCATGGGCAACATAAGGCCTTGTACAGTTATAGCAGTGTGAGGCAGTTCATCTTTTTTACAGTCCGTGCCTCCTTTTATAGTTGCCTCTTCAGCTACCCAGACACATCCTCCAGTGAGAGGAGATCTGCCAGCAAGCTGATTACAATAGCACGCACCTCTGAAAAAGAGGAGAAAGCCTGAGTAAAGGAACCCCCCCCCCCCTTCCCCCGCCCTCCCGACCCGCCTCCCCCACTCGCACCTTTGTTAAAATGATCCTCCACCCATTGGAGCTTCTTCTTGTGGGGACCCTGGGTTGCAATGGGAATACCCCCTCTGTTCTTTGAGCCGCTCATCTCCGCCATGTTTCTTCATTGATTTTGGCTCTCTCTCTCTCTCTCTCTCTGCAACCCGTTTCAAAGTGCTGATTCTGGACTTCCAGCTGGGAAGAGATGATTAACATTCAGAGGAATTATAGATTGCTGCTTTTTTTTCTTTTCTTTTTTTTTCGCCCTCCCTCAATGCTGCCGGAGTTGTTTTCAGCCCCGGAATTAAGCCAGGGCTCATTTGATGCAGTATGATGCAGTGTTGATGCAGTCTCTTGAGTTGTGGCTGAAGTCATTTAGGGAGGAGAGGAATGGTGTGTGTGTGTGTGTGTGTGTGTGTGTGTGTGTTTGTTTGTGAGTGTGTCAAGCTTTTTCAGACAACTTTGACTCACACATGGCTCATTCTATCAAGAGAATTCTGGTTTATATTTATAAATAGCTTTGGAACTATTTGGAACTTGTTTACATACCCTGCGGTCTGTGAAGCTTTAACGCTAGTGGCATCAGCACATCATATTTCTACATTACAAAACTTTTCAAACAGCATATGATCCACAGTTATAAAATCTGTCTGATTTAAAAATATTTTTTTTTTCCCCTTATGCTTTGATATTGTACAGTGCTAGGTACAGTTACAGTCAGCCAGTCCATATACAGTGCAAAGATGGTCCAATACCTACATGAATATAGAAATTCATCATCAACATCTTGGCTTGTCAAACCAAAACTGACCAGTGTTCTACTGTGAAACATTTTAGGAAAATAAAAAAATGTGTCAGTTTACCAGAGTGGGAGCGTTTCTGATATAGAAATACATGTAAAGGAAAATAAAGTAGTTGGCAGTTTCTCCTGCCTCCTGTATTAAATTATAATTCATGGTGATATTTGGGCTTTTTTAATGTGTGACACACTCTATTGAATATCAATCCACTTTAATCATGCCAGGCACTGACCTTCTCTGCGCTTGCTTGCCATGGCTGGTCACAGGATAATGAATTTCGTCAGGTTCGGTGGACCGATTGGTCTTGTACGAGGAAAAAAAAGAAGTCATTATTATAGTTCTGGTTGTGGAAGCTGCTTTCTTATTTAACTTAAAAGTCTAAATCAGCAATTCATTTACATTAAAACCTGGACTTTTTATGTTGAACGTCTTAAAAAAAATGTTTGTGTGGACGTCACAAACCACTGAAACAGCATGCAAACTTTAATGTCATAAAGAAAAGTAATGAAGTGGTACAGATGCTGTACTAAATCATTAATTGAAGCATTTGATGAGAGGCTGAAAACTGTGTCTAGTTCATCCAGTAAAAATATCTGTTTAGGAACTGGTATATATGCCTAGGCAACAGATGTCGATTACTTAAGTTGAAATATTTCATATTCATTTCAACTCTGGCTCTTCTACTCTTGACAGACTACAGACAAAACGGCAGGGACATCCAGAGCTCCACCCTCTCCGTACCCGACCTGTCATCCAACCACTGCTCAAGGTCAGCGGACATCAACCGCGCACGGTCGCGGTCCCCCAGCGTGCCCCCTCCACAGAGGTACGGTAACTCTCCCCCATTCCCTCTCTCTCTCCTTATCTGTATGGAAAATGTTCTTTACTACTGGGCGCAAGCTCCAACTGAGAGTCTGTATGTGTCTCTTCATATTCTAATAACTGATTTTTAATTCATATTTATAAGTCTCTTACAAACTCACAAAAGACTCTGAGATATTCTCTCTTCTCTATGACCTATTCATTCTTTATTATGTCTAAAAAAAAAAAAAACGTTCGTCACAACTCTCGCAAAGATCAATAAATCTTTCTATGCTTAAAAGTAATATCCTAATGTTACGGGCGGGAATGACGGTCTCTCCTGCTGTGTGTGTAGCGTGTGGTAATCAGATCTCTTTCTGCTACGTTCCGCTCTTTTTTTTTTCTTCTCTCACTCTCTCTCTCTCTGTAATGAGTGAGTAGAAGACAGGCCAAACTCAGCATGTCTGAATATCGCTCAGGCTTCTCAGCACGAAGGCTCTGACCTCCTCAATCCCAATTAACGTTGATTGATATCGAAAAGTCCAACTTGAATCAGGGGCTGGAAGGAAAAAAAAAAATACGCTGAGCTAAAGTTGATGTGATGGCATTCAGCATTGCTACTACAGAGCCCTTTTTAATGGATTATGTATCCTGTTAAATGGGAAATTAAGTTATACAGAAACACTACATATAATCTGAATATTTTGGATGATGTTGCTGTTGTGAGGTGTAATTTAAATGAATACATCATGTTGAATGTCAAATGCAGATTTTGATTTGAAATGTTTATGTGAATGAAGTACTGTTTGAACACTTTGGGAGAATACATAATGACAGTTGTGTATCATTGTGTCTTTTAAAATGTTTTTTGGGGGGGGTTTTTGTCATTTTTTTGAAACGGTTTTGTATCTGTTCTTCCAGGGAGTACTTGTGAATGTGTTTGTCGGGTCACTTTGATGTTTTGTGTATGTAGTATGTTTTTCAGGGGGCATTTGAATGTATAGCCCTGAATTGCGTGGCGTGTCGAATAGTGTCGGTTCATGCTGTGTGAAGTAGGCTTTGGAGCCACATGTCCATCCCTCTCCTGATTGGATTCAGACCCTCTCAACATTCCAACCTGAGAGAATATGCATTTCATCAGTCCTCTACCTCCAATTGCTAGTCATCCTTTCCAGTGCCTCTCTTCCTCTTCCTCAAAACTCTTTTCCCCTTTGAAAACCATGTCTCTTCTCTCTCCATCTGCCTGCAGTCATTTTCTCACCCTACCTCGCTCCAGACACAGTCAGCCTATAGATCATCAGCAGAAGGAACTCAGGTAGACCTCCTCCCTGGGAGTGCATGTCCATCCCCATCAACCCAATCCAAAACACACCAAAGGTTCTCCTGCCTGCTCCCTGGTGACCCCTGTGATATTGGGCTCTAAATAAACGTTGTTGTTGTTGTTGTATATCATGGCAGGACATCAAAACTGTAAAACTGAATTCAAAGAATTCCACGTCAGTGTGTCCATACCGTCTCTTTAAAATGGACAGTTAGTAACGTATTGGCAGATTATTTGATTTTAAACATTGCATTTTGTAATGAAAACCTTTGTTCATGGGGGTCTTTCGGGACAGACACTGAGAATCCTCCACAGTCAATGTGGTCCTCTGTACAGTGTACAGTGTCGACACATTAGACAGTGTGTCTATGATGTACTTTGTCAGAAGAACCTCCAATACCACCAGTGGCCCACTCATATTAACCGACTTTACTGTCACCTTACTCTGAATCCTGGCAAAGGGCTTAACCTTACAGCCCTTTAGCTTCAGGGCCTGTTCCTCTCTTACATATGCCTTCTTATCCCTAACACACAAACAACATCCCTGGCAAAACAGCGTGTAGCGTTTTATTAATGTATATCATTCTCACTAAGATTGTAAATAAACGCACACACCAGCCCCTCTCTAACCAAATGCTGTTTTCCTGAGAGAACCATAAAGGTGAAGTACTGTACAGTTACTGAATTCGTTCAACATCCTAATTTTGCCATTCCAGAATATGAAAAAAAAAAAAAACCCTTACACATTTTCAAATATGAACTGTCAAAAATGAATTGATATGATCAATATTATTGATACTACCTGTTACAGTAACAGAAGACACACAGAAAATACTGTATTTCATCTTGTCCTCAAGCCTTTTTTTTTAATGGTTGAACAGACCACGTATTGTGTAATATGTTGTACATTAGAATTACTCTTTCATCTCTCAGTATCAGAGAAGTTGTCCAGCAGAGGTGAAGATCCCCTCTAGTCTATTTCCATATTCGGTATATGCCCTACGAATCCCACGTTCTTGACTTGCACCAATTATTGACATACAATACACACTCTATAGAAGGTGGGCACTGTGCATTGAACAGAAAGATTGAGCGAGTGTAATTTAATCTCCCATGATGTCAACCCCTTTCAGAGGGTGTGGAGGATACCCCGATGTTTGAGCACGGTAACGTTCGCGTCAATGAACTTCTCTGATGTCTTTTTGGCAGCCGTGGCAACCGTGTGGACTCCATCAGTCGAGAAGAGGCAGTCAGGTTACTGCGTTCCAGTAGGATGGCTCGGGCGTATTCAGAGGGGGCGTACAGTGACATGGAGAGGTATTCTGCCCTTAACAGTCTGTCTGTGTTGGCCATTTTGTCCTGTTCAAGCTGTCATCGCTTACAGTATTGTCTTATGTGACTCGCGTTGAGAGATGACGACATCAGCGATATCGTAGATGATATCCATCACCAAAGGCGTCATCTCGGCTCTGTCAAACGCAGAACTGTTCTCAGTGACAGAGGAGCCCACAAAACAGTCTTGTGGTTGCGGTAGTAGTCAGTTATCCTGTGTTGTAGTTCATGTATGTTGTTATCCCAGTATATTGTTCTGTGTAAATCCTCGCCACTCCTTGATTGGTCAGTCACAGGTGAATTTCGTGTTTGAGCTGAGCAGGCTGCTTTAGTAAGCTATAAGCTTGTTTGAGTTTAAACAGTGACTGAAAACACCCTGGTTGTCTTCCCTGCATTTTGATTGTCATTATGGGGTAGTCATATCCTGTAGTCCATCATTAAGTCTGTTCGTTCCCTCCAGGCTCTCATCTGTTGGCTTGCTCACAAAAGAGTTTCCATGTGTTCCCTTTTCACAGTCAGACATATGGGAAACTCTGCAGTGCTGTTTTTACTGGACATGATTCTCTAGAGTTGATCATGTGAATCATGCGTTGTTGACGTCCCCCCCCCCCCCCCCCCCACAAAAAAAACAGCAACTGACCTGCCAAAAGAGGTGAATACAAGAGGTGTTCACGTTAGTTCACTCAATTAGAAGATCTGTTCTCTCTGTCTGTCCCTCCTTCTCTCTCTCTCCTGCTCTCACTCTCTCCTGCTCTCTCTCGTGCACTCTGTCTCGCTCTCTCTCTCGCTTTCTCTCTCTCTCTCCCTCTCTCTCTCTCCCTCTCTCTCTCTCTCTCTCTATTTCTGTCTGTCTCTCTCTCTCTCTCTCTCCTTCTCTCCTGTTTGCCATCTGGCTGTCAGTCAAGCTCCAACAACAAGCTGAGCATTTCTTTCTCAGAATGGAACCTGATGAATCATCAAAAACAGAGAGCTGAAACAAAGTGAATTAAACTGTCACAAACTTTGATGTTTTCTCTTTGAGCTGAGGCCTCACTTTATGAAAGTTGCTCATGTTTTGCCCTCAGAAGGTCAGGGTCCATAGTAAGTCAACATTCATATACTTCCGTGCCATAGACAGGATTTGTATGAGACTTGTAAAGAAGGAGATGGAAACTGACAGGAAAGAGAGAGAATTATAAAACAGCGTTTACTTTACGTGGCTTCTACACGGGAGTCGATACTTTGTAACAAGTGTAGGAATACCATTAACAAATCAAACCACACATTCCAATAAAATACCAGGAAAGGCATGCTGTGCATATGTCTAAAGGCTGAGTTTTTTTGCCGTCTTATTCAGCACTGTACTCCAACGGCAGCGAAATGGGAATAGTCATGATCACACGTGCAACAATTTTAAGCTTATCATTAACAACGTTAAGGATGCAGATTCCGTAAGGGCGTGGCTTTACACTGCCAATGTGAGGCTTCTTGTTCTTCCCATACAACAAGATGAGTCTGAGCCTCTCTTGGCTTTCCTCCTGTAGAATACCAACAGAATAAAATAAAAAAAATAATAATGTAACATGTACAGCGTGGTAAATCTGGGCTGTAATGTTCACGTGGTACGGAGTCAACTCGTAGCACGTGCGCGTCGGCTGATCTTAAAATGGAGCTTCTGGCAAAAAGACTCAAGGTTTGTAAGAGCTTCATTTTTTCTCCTCAGGGGAAATCCCAAGGGATTATAACATTCTGCTAATACAGTTACGGTAGAAGCATCGACTCTGCTGTATTCAATACAGCTGAAGATCTGTTATCACGACTTTTATACTTCTCTGCCCCCTGACTCAGTTTATGAAGTCTAATGGAATTGGTCATGATGATGATGGTGGTGATGATGATGATTATGATAATGATGACGATAACTGAGATTTAAAAGAATATATCGCTGTTCAGCCCTCCTCTAATTCTTAATTAGTCGTTTTACGTGGGAAAGCCTTTGCTGGACAACTGTTCTCTCACTCAACATTTCTTTCAATTTTATTGTGTCCTTGTTATATTTTTCAATATTGAATATTTATGTATGTTTTTGTTTTCAAAATTTATACGAACTACAGTTAGCTGCAGAAATACTTTTATGTAGTAAGATGTTAACAGGGTAAGAACTTGCAGTTTGAGATTAAAACGTTTCATTACATGGTATAAAGACATACTGGTCATAACAGATCTACCTCATAGGACTGTGGAAATGACTGCTAACAGTCCTTCAGTGAGTTCTTAGCATTATTTTGAATGTGTATGCAGCGGGATTTGCTTTATGACAAAGACTGCCCCTTCCACGTTCTTTATTTCTTCACTTAATCACATGAGCCGCTGATGTATTGGGACAGGTCTTTGCATTAGTAGTATTTAATGGGTCTGTCTGGCTCTGTCCATACCATTCACTGTGAATTAGGCTGAAGTACACTATGTTCAAACCGCCTAAACCTCCCTCTTCTTCTCACACCCTTCTCTTTTCATTATGACCAGAACATATCTCTGTAAACACAACACTCAGTGAACTGACCTACCCGTGTTTGCATCACTCCACACTTAAGAAAAGTGCTATTCAAGAGGATGTAATATTTGTGTGGAAAATGTTACAAGAAGATGTTGTTTGGAACTACAGTGCTGACAGAAAAGATAAATGCACCTTTATTTCTGTGAGATCTTACGCTCCGCATGTCACTGGTCAAGACAGAAATGACCCATGCGGTTCCAAAAGGACAGAGGCACCCGGTCTGGACTCTAGTTCTCTTAAATGTGTTTTGCTCCATTCAGGTTAGAAGGGGAGGGGGGTGACCCTCAGGTCCTCGTGCCCAAACCCGAAATGAGTGCCAATTTTGTTTCCCCTCCATCACATTTTTTTTTGTAGGAATTACGGAATGCCGGACAGGCACGAATATCACCACAGGTCTCGTTCGGCCGACCAGAGGCCCGCCGTGGAGCGTCCAGTCTACAGCCGCTCCCGCTCCACGGAGCGCCCCCCTGACAGCCACCTCATGAGGTCCATGCCGTCCTTACCGTCAGGACACTCCGCCCCGCCCTCCCCCGCCTTATCGAGGTGACCCAGACCAGACCAGCTGCTCGCCAAAAGAGCCCTGACTAATCGAAAAACGTTTCCCCATTACCTTCATCCCCTGTCACAATGGCCGTCTTCTCCACTTCCCCCCCCCCTCCCCCCGCTCTCTCTCTCTCTCTCTCTCTCTCTTTCACCGACCTGCTCTGCCTCCTCACCTCGTTCTGTTCCTACCGTACGGTTGCTGTAGCGGTGCCCTGTTTTTCTTTGCCATCCCAGTCACGTAGCTACGCTCGATGCTGACTAATTTTTGTGTTTATTTCTTTTGATTCTTGTTTTGATTTTAAAACACACACACACACACACACACTATTTATATTCCCGGCGAGTATAATGGTGTGGAACCGTCATCGATTGCTGTTCTTTTTTTTTTTTTTTTTTTTTTTTTTTTTACTAACATAACCAGTTGTGGGTTTTTTTTGTTTGTTGTTGTTTACTTTCTATTTGAGTGTATAGTGGTTTATAAAGTACAGCAGTAATCTGTATTTGACACCTACAGTATGAGTTTCCATCATTCCATATTTCCTCCCTTGCAGTTCTTCAGTACTCAGCAGACTACCACCTCCCAGTGCAACAGTGTGAGGAGACATTGAACCATATCAAGTGCCAAAACTTTTCACCTTTACTTATGTGGTCCTTGTGTTGAAGAGGTTATTGTATTTTGAAAGATTTACACCCCAGTACAGAGATGGAATGCACCATACAGTATTAAAAAAAAAAAAATCAAAACACCCTCTACACGTATTCATCTCCGGCACTTCAATCTTTATATTTAGTCTGTCCAGCAGTTTGTACTTTATTCTTTCAGAGTTTTTACTTTTACACAAGCGTCAGAATCACGACTCTAAAAGAACATGACACAACTGTGTTGCTGTGTACTTGCCAGCTGAGTCGTTTATATGACAAAGGATGTGTTTTCAGCCAATAAGCTTTCATTAAAATAATTTTTCATGTCTTAAGATTCTAACGTCTCAGAAGGATACTGCTGAAAGCCTTTTCTCTTCAACAATTCTTAATTCTTTTTTTTTTATCCCCGTGTTTTTGTACTCTGGGTACAAAAGGTCAAATCTGGAAACTACACAAACGCATGCACAACCAACAGATGCTGCTACAAATCACCAAAAAAAAAAAAAAAAAAAAGCATATTATACTGCAGTCATACAGTATACATTAATGACATATTATCTTTTTAATTATAATTTATTGCATCCTTAATACATCTTCCTCCCTTGCTTTAGTTCTGGCTGTTGGGCAGCATCCTTAAAGCTGCGCATGACCTTGATTGTATAGAACATGTATATATGTGAATAGACATATATATGGATGATTGATACAATCCTGTCATAGCATTTGCCTATTTGCCCCTCATTACCCTCATGGAGTGAGCCTTACGGTTTGTTTTGTTCTCCTCTGCATTTAAACTGTGGTTTCGTGTTCCTGTGTTCTGATAGTCACAAGTCCAAAAGCACCCTCTCTACTAACACAATGCAGTGCTGTGTCAGCAGTCTTCCAGTCACTGGCATGGCACCGCTGGTAATAAATTGTGCTGCATTTTGGGAAATGTAGGCTCATGCAGCTTTTCACACACTCAGCTTTAGTGAGTGTGTCATTTGAACTCACAGCATTTAATGAAATACTCCATATGTCTCCATATAGGGCACACCCCCGCAGTGGTTCAGTCCAAACCAGCCCTACTGGTACACCCATGAACAGCAGGAGAGGACGGCAGCTACCACAGCTGCCTCCAAAGGGGACGCTGGAGAGAAGTAAGTTTTCTTCTCTGTCTTTCGTTTTTTTTGCTGCTGAGAGAATCTAGCTGCTGGGTTGTGGAATGTCACTCCTTTTTTTGAGTATCAGAAGGTGTAGTGTTTCATGTCTGCCCTGAGGGGGCGCTTTTTCAGTTATCCCTACCTGGATCTTCAGAAATGTGGTGTTCAGTTGAGTACTGTACTGTATGCATTATGAAATTGATTCCAAGCTGATGATTGGACCTCAAGTGGATATAATAATGTAACGTTCCTTTGAAGAAACATTTTGACAATTCCACAGAGCTTTTTGCTGGTGTTCACAAAGTTGTTGTTTTTTTGTTTTTTTTTGCGGAAACGCAGTGGTTTGGTCCATCTGTTTGTCATTATAAACAGCTGTTCGTAACATTGGAGTGTCCAAATGTTTTGAACGGCAAGCATGTTCACTTAAGTGACATGTGTCATTGAGCATGTGGGCGTGGTTTTGGTCTGTTATCACCTCTCTTTAACATGTCTGCCTGGTTCCTTCTCTCGTTCCTCTCTCAGAAGACGAGCTTGAAGAAACAGAGCCCTGTCCAGGTCTGTACACTGTCAGTCTGGGTTCAGTCTCTCAGAGGTCTCCTCTGGTGGTGCTAAATCCATCTGCAATGGCCCATGTCTCACTATGCTGGGCATAGATCAGTGCTTCTCTGTGTTTCCAAAAGAGACAGAGAACAGCCTGTTTGGTCCATTGCAAGCCTTCCGTCTTTGTATGTTTGTACATGATTTAGATGTACTATATCACTTTTCCTGAAAGCTTTTTTTGTGTTCAATTGCAAAATGGTATTGATGCTATGATTAAGTATTATGTAAACGCAGTTTGACCCCAGCAAAGTTAATATAGATGGCGGTCCGCTAAAGATCTCCGTTTTACAGCAACTTGTCAGCTTGCTCAAATGATGCTAAAATAACAACTGTCTGATGAGTTGATACAGTACATGAAATTGTTTTGGAAAATATCACTTACTGTTCATGCAAGAATTTCCCAAGTCACTGCACTGCATCCTGAAAAGCCTTTTGAGACTTCAGTGGGTGAAAATGAGAGGTATTTTCTGAGGCTCTGAAGAACGATTAGCTTACCGTCGGAGGATACCCTGTAAGTGTGTGAAATGAGCAGTGAAGAGAAGCAGAAAGACAGACGTAGAGAGAAACACAAACTGTATAAAGCGCCGTGCACAGTGTGCGCGCTACAGTCGTGGCGTGTTTGCTGCCTGCTCCCGTGGCCTTAAGTCGGTCAGTGAGAGAGCATAAAAACAATTGAGCCTGAGCAGGAGTTAGTAGGATTGGTCACTGAAGAGCTGTGACTTCCGTTTATGAGGAAGCACAAAGGTAACTGTCAGTATGTCCACACATGAGTTTGATTTACCCAAGAACCACTGCACCGTACTATTTGTGATGTAAATGCAAAATCTTATCAGGACAAGATTTTGATGATTTACTGATTTCATCTGTATTATATTGATAATATAATATATTCATCTATAGTATATTGTGATTTAAATATATTCCATTGCAATACAACCATAATTATGATATCATTTTAACCATCCATTTTTTCCCTGTCCCTGACCACACCTCTCAGATGATGCAGAGGAGGAGCCTGTCATATATTACTCCGCCTCCTTACACTCATATAACACTGAACCAGGTGTGTCTGCGTGAGACGCCTCCTACTTTCTTGAGCTGCCACTCCCAAACTTTTCCCTATGGGAGCAGCTGTCAGCTGTCACACTGTGGTCTTTTAAAATCCTATTTTGAAACCGTTACCATAGAGAATGTAATGTTTTACTGAACATTACCGTCAGGCCCCCAGTCTCAGTGCCTGTCAAATGCACTCTGCAGAACTATTCATGGGTGATGAGTTAGCAAAAGGAGTTTGCAATCATACAGGCAAGAATGTATACACATTCCTGTAATCAGTGAGCTGAATGATTTTAGTCTGGCAGACACACGCGTACACATTCACTCCACCGTTCTGGCACAGACTGAAGTTTCCAGCAGATAACACTTCCTCCATCCCCATCTGTTTGTGTGTTGGTCCTCATCCTTCACGTCTGTCACATGACAGCATGTGTGAGTCTGTCAGTGAACTGCCTCCATCTCTCCTGCACGCTCCACTGAGTCTCGACATCATTTAGTTTAACATATGCCACTACAACTTTTCCTCTTTTTCACTCTTTATTTAGAAATAGTGTGCGTACGTGTGTGTGTGTGTGTGTGTGTGTGTCTGTGTGTGTGTGTGTTTGTGTGTGTGTGTGTTTGTGTGAGTGTGTGGTTAATTGTTTTGTCTTCATCTCATTGCATTTTGTATCTCGTCTCCATTAAGACTATGAGGAGAAAGCTCAAGGTCCGCCTGTTAATGGAAGGAAAGGCAAGTTCTCAGAGCAGTGAGCAGTTGTAGGCTGTGCCGTGGGTTTTTGTGCATGTTCTGAACCAAGCGTTCTGCAGATCTTCCATTAGCCAGAGTGTGTCACCTTTTACTCTCCTTCTCTCTCCCTTTCTCAGCTGCTCTTTTTTTACTCTCTAATTGGTCGTAGGTCGGCCCCGTCTTAGTAATTATTTTCATCTCTTCTGTAGTCTCTCCCTATCTCCTCCTCTTTCTCTCTCTCTCTCTCTCTCTCTTTCTCTCCCTCTGTCAGTCTCTCACTCTTTCGTGGTGTGTGTTGAGTGAATAATTAGTAAGTTGTCATTTGAAATTCCTTGGGAATGAGATTGATGCTTATCCAATGGGAATGCTGTCACAATGAACTCACATAGTACTGCCGTGTCTTCCACAGTCCACTAATCCATACAGATATCTCAGTGAAATTTGTTCTTAAAACCATTCACAAATGAGCATGTTCCTAGTTCCCCAGTATATCCTTTAGACAGGCCTGTCAGTATGATTCAAGGAACTGGAATAAACCTCTGGTCCATCTGTAACATTCTTAAGAGGTCTTTAGAGTAATTTATTACTAGGCGTTCTGCAAAGACATCATTTTAACTTATAATCTATGATACCATTTAACAAAACTCAATCACGCAGCGTCATCTTGTATGCTTATGAATACCCTATGAGCTTGAGGTTGTTACAATGTTTTACCAGCAGATGGTGCAAAACTCATGATTTTACGAAAAGAGCTGTTCACTCCTGTAGTGCTGAAGTGGCTTTGAAAGCAATTCGCTGCATGTATAATAAAAGCCAATTCTTCATTAAAAATGAAAAAAAAAAGTGATTGCCACTTGCTAAATCTGCCTGCAGTAACAGCACAATTCACATTATGTTCACATTTGGTGAAATGTGGTAGAGCTAAAAAAAAAAAAAAGGCCAGAAACAATGAGCAGTAAGTGACAAGAGTATAAGTCATGTCATGACAGCTTACACAGTCTGTCCATGTATTAGTGGACCTAGTTTTGGCTTTTTCCGCTCTTTTGTTTCCTCTTTTAACTTGTAATACCTTGATTGCGTGGTGATGAACTGATGATAAACTTAGGAGCCCTGCTTGAATGAGTGATAAAACTCGAACATTTCCATTTGAAATGCTATAGCACTTCAAATGTCAGGCTGAACAGTAAATGACATAAATGTCTGCCACTACTCCACATGCTTTAATGGACTACATTTGAGACTGTGGCTCTCCCTGCGTCTGTCTCCGTGGCCGGCATAAGCAGAGGTGAAATGGGAGGACCAGCAGTACAGACTCAATGGTACTCTCACTGATAATGGCACAGACGCTCAGCCACACGCTCCAGCACTGCAAGGTTTGTCTTGGCCCCAAAGGTCCTCTACTCGTCCTCTCTTGGGTCTCCTTCCAGACTCCTCGGGCTGTCTGGATGCCTCCCTTTCCTATAAAAAAAAAGAGCTCTTTGTCTGATTTCTAGTCTGACTTTTGACTATCTGTATCTGTGGGTGAAGCTCTTTACAACAAACTCTAATCTTTAAAAAAAAAAAAAAAAAAATCATACGGCTCACTGTGTGAAGGACAGCAGGGGAGGAAATGGACTGATTTGAAAGCCCACAGGCTTGAAGGGAAAAAAAAAGTTTTTGTAGAAGATCAGATTTTAGATCATTTTTTTGAATTAGGTTACTTGCGCAACAGCATAGACTTTTGTGGAGCTCCATTACGCTCCATTGTAAATATGTAGATCAGCGTAACAGGCAGAATTAAGTGGTGTTTTTTTGTGCAAAAGCTTACACAAGTGTTGCCATGGTTTTTCTGTTAAATTCATATCAGTGGATGTTACTCTGCAAGTCATGTGACTACTGTATTGTTCACTCACTGTTCTTGTCAGTTCTTGTTTATCCTGTAACTCTGTCACCAGAGCAACTGCCAACCATTTTACCATATTACACTTAATAAAACATCAGAACATTCTAGAATAGTTAACCCCTGTGGATAGAATCTAATTTGCTTCACTTGTGGGACAGACTGCAGGTTAATTATTGTGGGAGAGAAAATGTTCCTTAGTATCTCCAAGTCCCCCCCCCCCTCTTTTTCTTTCTTCCTCTAGTTCTTTCTTTATGCAGTTACATAATTTCCAGGACAACAAACCGGTCTCTCTTTGTTGTTCATTAAAGCTCCCAATTATCCTGTTCTTTTGTTATCGTGCTTTTAAAGAATTTTCTTCATGTAAATTCGGTCCTCTGTTAAATGTGTAAAAGGATTCATAGAAGTATTGGAAGCTGTTTAAAATGAAAACTGAGAGGAATTGAATGATCAAAATTCATAAATTTTAATGTTCCAATCTTAGCTACTATAGCTGTAGATGGGTATTGTCATCTTTGGTGATAAACATAGTCCTTAAGTCTTTCAGTTTGAATATGAAGCAATGTCTAACACTTGGGCTGTTTTGCTCAGTTCTGAATAGAATTGCCTGATTCTGTTAGTGGACCCCATTTTTTTGTGTGGACCTGCAGCCTCAGCCTGCCCCTGGAAGCAGATATTCTGTTCAAGCAGCAGAAGCCAGTATCTAGAGCGCACAGCATGTTGGGTAAAAGCATCCAGATGGCTCATGAAGGAAAATTTGCTGGTACAATGTGTTGTGGAACAATAAGTGATTGTTACGAGCACTTCATCAAAGCCAAAAGTAATTTGTAAAGAAGTACTCCTGCTAAGAGCTCCTGTTAAGATCTGAGACATATTTTTTTGTTGAGTGTTATTTCTTCCAGATTCCAAAAATAATTAAATAAAACAAATACATCTACCTGTACAGTTAGCAGTGATTTTGAGCAGTGATTTTTTTTTTTATGTGTGTTTTAGAATTTAGGGAGGTCATTTGCACTGGACCTTGAAACCACACTGGTGATTTTTGGTCTAACAAACTTTTGAGAACCTGACTAGCTTTTATGAATTTCCTACTGCGAAAAAGCTCGGGTAGTTGAGGCAACATTTTCACAGCTGTACAAAAAGAGTCGCATTACTTTTGAAGTCAGAGAAGTCAAGTCGGAAATCGTCAGCTGAATAAACGCTTTAAATGCTAGCTTACTTTTAGCGTCTCCCTCACTTTAAAAAAGGGAGAAAAGCATGACGCGAGGGAAGCTGAATGAGGCAGCCGTTTCACGCTGTTTTATTCACGCGCCGAGTCATTATTGAACGGGCCGCCGCTGTTATTGAACTAAATGCAAATTAGCCAGGAGGTGCATCGGAAATTAAGAAACTAGAGCAAGAGTCTTATTTTCTCTGACACCGCAGTACCGTTTTTTCCCCCCGAACCGTCACTTTGAATTGAGGAGCGGAGAGTCAGCCAACGAGGCCGCGTAGACGAGGGGCGGGGCAAAAAAACTCAGGCATCCGTGGGACCTGCCTGCTCCCCTCTAATAAAGATGTCAACAATAATGACTGCTTAAACCGGCAACCTGTACGAACTTGCATTGTCTCTCGCTGGCTGTGATTGCACAGGAGTGCATTTGGTTACGCAACATCATAAGCCCGTGTATGATTAATGATAGCGCGAGATGAAAGCACAGCTCATTGTAACAGAGGGAAAAATGACTTGCCTAAGCATATTCTTTTTTTTTTTTCTCTGAAGACAGATAAGAAAATATGAATATGTAAAGGAGGAAACAGTCCAATTAGTGATGAACCCAAGCCCCAGAGAGCACAAAGACGTTGCACAAGCTTTATCACAGATATCGGGCTAGTGCCTCATAAAGGGGGTGGGGGGGGGGGGGTGGTCTTCCACAGTTATTTCCCGCAAGAGTATTGTGTATGTCTGGATTTTTCTTTTCTTTTTTTTATTTTTTGTATGTCTGTACTTGTGCTGTAGTGCTATTTGGTGTTCCTGCTTCCTTCTGGTTGAGGATTGATGTTCTACGAAGTTTTAGGTTGTCTCTCTCTTCAGTGTTTACTGTGTTGTAATAGTGCTCCAGACTGGACCCTCCCTCCCTCCTTCCCTTCTTCCCTCCTTCCCTTCTTCCTCTCCTTCTCCTTCAGGTTGTAGGTTCTAACCCTGGTCGGTCTGCTCCGAACCACGTTTCACCATCAACATCTCTAACATTTCAGAAGCATTGCAATATTTCAGGTCTCTCCTCAAGAGCTCCTTAAACATGCTTCTTTTCCTTCCTCCTCTCTTTCTCAAAAGTATTCTTCCACGTTTTCTGCCTTTTGATCTTGCTCTTCTCTTTTAGTATCCTCCTCTGTGTTTTCCATGTGTGTTTATGTGTTTCGAAGTGATTATGTGGTGGTATATTTGCTTTGCTTTCTGTTGTTGTTGTTGTTGTTTGTTGTTTGTTGTTATACCCTCCCCCTTCCACCTCACTCTGATCCTCAACCCCTTCCATGCTCCTTGGTAAACCCCTTTGTCCCCTTTACTCACATCCTCTCACCCCATCTCCTCTGTCTATGTCTGTCCATTTTCTGTTATGACCTCTCAGAAGACATGGACTCACCCAGTCGGACAAACTCAGGTCTGTCCCTTCCTCTTCTTTCCTTCTTTCCCTCTTTTTTTCTTTCTTTCTTTCTTTCTTTCTTTCTTTCTTTCTTTCTCGCTGCTTCTTTCCCCTTCTCTGCTTGTGTGTTTTCCTCCTATACCCATTCTATTCGCTGCAAAAAGGGCAGACCAGCACTAGAACACTGCCTGTAACTATAACTGTGGGCTTAATATTATCTGACTTCAGCTCAGACATATGCATAACTGAGTTTTAGCTTATAGATGTTACGCTGATATCATGACTCTGATAAGTGGCAAAATAAGAGAAAAATGGAGAATTTAAAACGTTGAGACTGCGCCTATGAAGTAAACTACTTTAGCGCTTTACGGCTTTGTAGTTAATCTCACGCCGAAACCTCTTTTACTGGCCAACAGATCTCAAACGTAAGGGTTCTTGGCTCACTGCCCGCATCTCTCCACCTCTCTCATAGCTTTTATTGCTTCATTTCTCCATTAATAAGCTGTGGGAGTTATTTTTGACCTCTGTTGTGAAGCCAAGATAATTATACGCTGCACAGAACCAGTCATAACCACACACAATACTAAACTCAATGTTCCTCTTTTCAAACATTATGCTGTTTAACTCTGTCTGCACATTTAATTATTATGGCAGGCAATTCATTAAGCACAAGGATCTGTCTGTAGCTGGATTGTATGGAGCTACATGATGGTATAGAACAAAGCCTCATAAAATGATGTCCTAGAATGTATGGTTATGGCTTTAGCTGATGACAGTGGCTTTGAGACAGCATGGTCCACAAAGTCTTTGAAAGTAATATCACTTAGTCGCTGATATTATATACTCTCTCGCAGAATCTCATATATTTGGTTGTGATTTCCAATTTACTTTCATTTTATTTGTGTTTCTCCTCCATTTGTTGTCTTTTGCCTCTCTGTTGCCATCTTTACTATCAGAAGTAGAGAGAGAGAAAGCAATCCCAGAAAACAGAGGTGCAGGTACACTGTAAAATGTAATTGGTTGACTTTACTTAAAAAAAGTTTGAAACCCGTTGCCTGAGGAAGATTAAGTAAATTCATTTGTTAAGTAATGCAGAATTGCAAAGTATGTGTTGGGAATACCTGAGTATTACTAATTCTCAGTTTATGTAGCAATGGATAATATGTTATGGTCACTGTTTTTTGTCAGTTGAAATAACTTGCACTGGTTCAGTTCAAATCAGAGAGAAAGAGTACAAGACCCCGACTCTGAAACTTATCGTCCTCATCACTCTGCCCACTTCACCCGAGTCACCCCAGGAGAGAATGCCAGCAATCTCACGGCAATCATGAACATCTCCCTAACTGGAATCATTATAATAACGTCTCATTATATTAACACGAGCTTCTGACTTAGAGGCGTTCAGTCATCATGTCACAGGTGGTAGCATCGCACCGTTGGCTTGTCAGTCAAACACTGCACCAAATGCAAAGTAGTTGTAATGAAGGCTGTAGTGACCATTCTCTTTTTTTAAAAAACTCTTAATCCCTGTAGAAAGTTGCCTAGGTCGAATGTAAATGCAGGTGCCCCACGATGCACCGTTGCACTGATGTCGGACGTCGGAACTCCAAAATTTTAAGTTATAGTGGCTTAATAATCTGGAGCTCATATTATTTAATTCAAAAATGATTTGAAATTAATCAAACGTTTTTATCTGACATAACTCAAATTGGATACGTGTTAAAACAACTCAAAATTGTTAAGTCAGTTTAACTTATGAGGTCATTTTAAATTTACACAACTTAATAGAATTAAGTTATTTGAACGTTCAGGTTTACAGTGTAGGGTGGGTATGGTCCAACTGGTGCTGCCAAGTGAAATGAGACCATGCTCTCTTTCAAAGAAGAATATCATCTTTGCATGACTCCTGTATTTGTATATTTTATAGAGAGCTTTGTCTAAATAGAAACATTAGGAAAGTAGGCTGTAAATGTAATGTGATGTAAATAGCATTCTCACGATACTGATGTTCAAAGTAAGACAATGATTTTAAATCCTCCACCAGCCCTTCCAGATGTACTCAGATATATTCAAACATAGTGTGTACTTCAGTTGGGCTATGTGCACCACATTTTTTCACATATCAACAGTTTTTGTAAATCACTGATTTATCAAATGTTGCTCAATATAACTTCAAGTTGAGATTGTTTTAGTATGAATACGATATGACAGCTGAAAGTACTGCGTGTAGCACAGATACTGGAAGACTGCAGTGATAATGTTCACTATACAGTGAATTTGACTGGGCAGTTATTTGCATTCGCTCATGTTAATTCTTCAGTTTAACTTTGCCAAAGATATAGCGATGTCATGAACTACACCACATGCATCAGGCGTGATTAGAACAAAGACTGAGAATGCTGAATAGTGTTAGATGGATTTCATTGTGATGGCTGAGACTAGATATGTCTCACGCCATGTAAAATGTAAATATTTTGCCAACATTTTAATTTGAAAGAAAGAAAGAAAGAAAGAAAGACAGAGAGAAAGAAAGAAAGAAAAGAAAGAAAGAAAGAAAGAAAGAAAGAAAGAAAGAAAGAAAGAAAGAAAGAAAGAAAGAAAGAAAGAAAGAAAGAAAGAAAGAAAGAAAAAAATCACACTGTAAGGGATACTGTAAAATGTATAAACCCAGTACATTGACACATAATTCATGCTGTTAAAACATGGAACCAAGGATAAAAACTCTCACAGAATTAATGGTAAATCGCTACCTTTGTGCAATAAACACAAATGTCTAATATATAAATTCACAGTTTTCTAATGGAGGTGGGCTAAAATGAAGAGTTTGTTTAGTCAGAGTTTATGGGAAAAGGGGATGATGTTACAAAGAACCATTAAGACTACTGATTCACACATAGACCTGTTTAGTCAGGTTTATTGAATGTCCTTAATAATCTGTACCTGCCCACTGAGAGCCTGTCTCCATTTTGCAGGAAACCATGAGCAACTCATTAGGCTAACTGCCTTTTCCAAGGGCATGATAGTTATATTCTACTGCAGGACCTCCCCTATCAGTTAGGGATTTAGAACAGCTTCCCCTCTGGTCTGAGTCAGTAGTCCCTGACATGTTAGCTACCTGTCACCAGCCTTTCTGAATATTCGCTTCTGAGATTAAACAAAGAGTAAGTGGCAGACTCGTGGTTCTAGAGCAGCTTGAAATTGGACGTGTTTGATTATATGTCAACTATCAGCCCATGCCTCAGTGTTGTGTACAGCAAGTAATGAAACAGGACATTGGTCCTGGCCTGCTTTTCTTATTTGTTATTAACCATCAGAAGCACAGTCATTCACACTCACACTCATATCTGTGTTCTTCTTCCCTCCTTAGGTGCTATGGATGTGGAGGAGAGGACTAGACAAATGAAACTGAAGATGAATAAATATAAACAGGGCACCGGTTCTGATTCCCGACTGGAGCAAGACTATCATTCTAAGGCAAGTTCCACCTCCCCACATGATTCCCGTTTCTCCACTTTATACTTCATAGCTTTCCTGATGTCATTATGCACGCTTTACTTGATGCTTCAGTCCATATAAGGTAAATAATGAACTTCATCTCAACAGAAGGACTGAGCACCAAAATCATATTTACTTTAAAAAAAAGGTGCTTACGATGCATTGACAAACTGGACCCATGTATAAAACCTCTTCAGAGTGCCAAAATGACTATTATATAACCCTATGACACTGGATTTACAGGCCAGTCCTGAGACAGGCCATGGGAGACTTTTATGGGAGATGTAACTTGTGGTTTAAAAAAGAAACCCTCTTGACACTCAGATTATTAAACTGTAATGAAGTATTGTGGTCTCTTGCCTAAAATCAGAAACCAACACAAACCATTTAAGTCCTGATGTATCTGCCCTCATGTGTCTTTTAAAGTGTTTGGTATGAGAGGCATCACAGCAGGATTGCCAGAGTTCTTCACTGTTCTATAAAAAGCATCAGTACAGTCTTTACTTGCCAGACATTTGTTTTAAACCTTGAGATTCTGCCTGGAAGGGAAACTGTTAAAGATGTCTCTGACTGTCCTCCAAAAATCTTTCCTTCCACTTATGTCTGAGGCTATTCAGAAGTACACAGCATAAAAACAACCTTCAGTCACGTTTTTCTTCTCGCACCCTTTAGCGACATGAAAAGCAAGTGAAATGAAATGATGTGAGGAGGACAGCTCTTTCAGTGTTGTTCACGAACATTTTCTACTGGTAGCGATGTTTTTGGAGGAGGGGTTTGATCTCTCTCAACAAAATTTTAAGATGCCCTTGTTTTGGGGCTGTTTGTGTTTCAGATTATAATATATAAAATAAATCTGCTCTGTTCATAAAATACCATACCATTAAATACCAGAGTGTGACAAAACAATGAGTTCTTTTTAAAAGCTCAGCATTTCATTCTCAATAAGAAAAATTTCTCTCACAGAAGCAGTTTGTAGGTAATTTTCAAGGTTGCACATTAGACATTTTGCAGCATGGCAAATTTTGTGGGTGCATATGCATTGTGTAGATCAGCCTATTATTTATTACTTGAGATAATCTATATCCCTAAGCTTTTTGTATGAACTGACATTCTCTGTCACTATGAGCATGAATATTCATGTAAGCGACAATGGATTTCACTGAAATCAATAACACTATAGAAAGAGTAATAACTGCTTCATGCTTGCCTAAAAATAATAAGTTACGGTCACTGTGTGTGAATTTACACGGTCCATTTCTGTCAGCTTAACCCTTTCCTCTGGTTTAAGACAGACTGGTGCTGTATTAACCCTCAGATTCTTTAAGAGCAGTTAACAATGATAAATCTAGTGATAGATTCCATTATTCCCTCACAGACTGTCACCGAGAAGTCAAAATCTGTCATTAAAAATGTGATTATTTCTTATGACAGTTTACCTGATCCAGGGTGAGGTCCTTAGTCTGGACCCCTATCAGTAGTGATGTGACTCATCTTGTCTGTTTTTCTCATTGGGATAGGAACTGAGAAATGTCTTATGTTTTAAATGACTTATGTGCTTTTACTTCTGTGTTGTCTATTCAGCGCTCAGGGAGGGACCCGCAGCGAGGTACAGACAACCTCTCGGCCAAATCGTCCGACAGCGATGTAAGCGACGTGTCCGCTGTTTCGAGAACCAGCAGCGCGTCTCGGTTCAGCAGCACGAGCTACATGTCTGTCCAGTCAGAACGGCCGCGAGGAAACCGCAAGATCAGGTGAGGTGCCCGTGTACAGAGTCAATTAAAGTTCAAGGCCCTTTGCCGGAGATGGGCGAACCCAGAATTTGGATCATGATCTAGTTTCATGTCCAACTTGGATGAGTTCAGGAGTTGTCCACTAGGAGAACTCCTGTTCTAGGTTCCTTCTAAAAAAAAACAGGAGATGTTCTTTAGTACTGCATCATTTCCTGAATTTCAGTGAGTTCAGGTTTGGCTCTGTTTAGGACAGATTTTGAACCAAACATCTGAACTTTACTGGTCTAGAATGGTAGTAACCCATCACTGGCACAGTAACCTAGGAAGTACCTGAGGATATTGTTTTCTCTGAGTTTGCATTCGCATTAAGTTGTGCATACATGTCTTGCTTAAACGTTTGCCTTGAATTGTTTACTTTATTTTACATCCCCATGTTTATTTGTTCATGGTCTATAATTCTTAATGTTTACCAGAGCTTCCTCTCACCGTGGCTCTGTGTTTGCTTTCCTTTCTGTTTTGCATGCATGCCGCTTGCACTTCTGCATCTGCTTTCTGATCTGCAGCAAAGCCATGCAGGGGCGGAGCCTCTCCAGGGAAGGGGAGGAGTCAGTGGGGGAGGTGTTACAGGAGGAGGAGGAAGAGGGAAGGGTGGCTGTAGGAAGAGGGAGAGGGGAGGGAGGGGGAGAGGTGGTGAGAAGAGCAAATAGTGTAGACAGAGAAAAGGAGCAGGAGGAGTCTGAAGATGGCATGGTCCAAAGGAGGTTCTCAGAGACTGATCTCAGGTAAAAGCTCATTCACCATGGCAACCTACTGTATTCCATACTGTAGCTACAGAGTCAGCCATCACTACTGCTGTAGCTACAGATTCAACTATTAATATAATGACATGGAGCAGCTAAACCATGGCCTCTGACCTCCACCATAAGCATGCTTAGGTCTGTCAAACTTCAGAATGGAAAAATGGACCTTGAGAACAGAATGCTAAAGTTTATGCTTTTCTTCCAGGACAGGTAGGCATAGCTTTTTAATGGTATGGCAAGTATACCTCGCTAAAAGGTTCTTGCCATTGCACCAGATAATATTATTAAGAAAAACCTGTTGTCAAAGCGTAGATAGACTATATTAGTGTCATATTACACTATATTAGTGTTATATTTATATATATCTGTATGTGGCAGCTGCTGCTTGTCTGTACTCATAAGCACTTCTCATAACCCTATACAAAATCCAGAGAGAAAATCAAGTACAGACCAAATAAAATTTTGAGATCTTTCTATTTTTTCAATATCCCCACTGTTTATACAGATCATTCGTCACTCTTCAAATTTCAGCAATCTGGATAGATGAATCGATTGACTCTTCAATGCATTGATTTGTGAGGAATGGTCTGGCTTTGATCCCAGATTTGGGATGTGACAGGAAGAGTGTAAAAGTCCAAAGGGAACTAAATGATAAGAAAACCTGAAAAATGTAATCTTCCCAGTGTAGTCAAAAACAAATTGCCTAATAGGGCTAGTGTTAGCATAGCTGCCCTTTTGTTTAAAATACCTTCAGACTGAGTATGGATACAGTGGAAGTACGCCATGGTGAACAGCCCAAACTGACTCATTCACTGAGTGTAGTATAATGAGAATGGCTCTTGCTTTAATGTCTGATCTCTGTAAATGTATTTGTTTTCATTTGCTACAGTCCAGTAATGCAACAGTGCCATCACTGGTTAAACTGTAACCTCTGCATGAGCTGTTTCCACAAGAAAATTCAATTTGACTAATGTGATTTTCTTACATATCCCTTAATGATCATTCAATACTTTTCCATTCAGTTTTATCCCAGCCTCCCTTATAAATTTTGTGAAGCCCAGAACTACACAAACTGAGTTAAATGTATAGTTTACCTTTCTCCAGTGTGTCCTACACAGTTCTCTGCAGCCAATTGAACTCTTCTTTATTTTGATCCTCTGAGAGATGTGTTTATGACGTACAAGTCAGTTACTCCTTATGTTATGAATAAACCACTGAGTCTGTATGTATAGTAGCTCTATGCAGCGTTGGCAATGATTTGAAAGATGAGATTAGAGATTAGATGGATGAATAAATGGTCGGATGATTGGTTGGATGGACAAATGGAGGGATGTTTGGATTTCTTCTTTTTTTGTGTGTACTGTAGCCTCTTAGTGTAGGTGAAGAGCAGGAATTGAGAGAGAGCGGGTTTAAGCGAGGAGTGTTTACCTCTTGCCGCTTGCCGTTATCTGTCACGCTGCCGGAGTGTGGTCTCATACAGACTAATGGCTTTCTGATCAGTGTTTGCTGTAGATTTAGCCACCCAGCGATTCAAAAACAGGAAATGACGCAATAGGACACTACATTAGCTAGAAAAGACTTCAGGGCCTTTCTTTGTCTGTGTCAGACTTGTTATGAAAGCATGCGTAAAAGGCTCTAATTTTCTCCTGAGGGCTTATGTAATCATATGACTGAAGTCCACATGTATTGATTAATACTGAAAAATGTTAACAATAAACAAGTCATAGAACGTTGAATCTTAGGCTCAGAGACATTTGTCGTCTGAAAATACCAGAATTGTTGCTCGTGGCTTTAGACTAATTGTGATTAGGTTTTTAGAATTTATCTCTTATAAAAAAAAAAACAACCTGAATTGGATGACGCAGCATGTTTGTTTAACTAATGATGCATTTTTATTGGAGCTGAACATATGGCTTAGCTTGACCGTTTGTTGCCTTTACTTTCTGGTATAAGCCGGAGGCAGGAGTTTGGTTGCGTGCGCCAACCATTTGGAAATGATCTTTGGACTGAGTCATGCTAATGATGAAAGTTATCATTTGTGGCTCAAACACTCTGTCTGATCTCTCGTAGTTCCGGGAGCAACTGCGTAATTACTGTTGCAGTCAATATCATTTTTATCATTCTGTTCTCATAACTATTGTCTTGTGAAACTTAATATTTTTTTGGTTGAAATGATGTTTGCCTGCGATGGGCTGGCGACCCGTCCAGGGTTTTTCCCCCGCCTTTCGCCCAATGAGCGCTGGGATAGTCTCCAGCATCCCGTGACCCTAATTAGGACAGGCAGCTTAGACAATGAATGAATGAATGAATGAACGAACGAACGATTGAATGCATGATGTTTGCAAATTTTCAAAGATCAGGAATAGACATATGCCCACCTAAAAGACATCTGATAAAAGTATGGATTTTGGAGGGTAGCATATGTTCATAGGAGCAACTGTGCTTGACTTTGTAACCTGATGGTGAAACAGAATTGCATTAGCATTGCCCTAAGCAATATCTTCTAATTGCATCATCGTTTCAAGAAAAGGTCACTTCTCAGGTTGTACAGACATTTTGACCAGCGGTAAATTACAGACTCAGACGAACTACAATTCAGATTTTTCATTTCCTCTCTTTATTCCACTACATTGTGGTTAACTGTGACCTGTAGTATTGTCTGTTTACTTCACGTGCATATTTTTCTCTAGTTTTTCTTTACACAAGTTTTTAATATGTCGAAACCACTTAAACTGATTTGCTTTACTGTTGTCAGCTGGCAGACAGCAGTATTCAGGAGGTGCGGGTTGCATTTAGCTCATTTAAAATCCGCCTAATCTTCCCTCTTTTTGACTTTTGTGTTTCCTAGGAAACCACACATCCTATTATGTTTAAGGTAGAGACCAAAGCCATGCTCACTGACAATGATGTGGCACACAGAAATAGTCAGTTTCAATATTATAATCCCCTTTTCATTTTACTGAAGATGTAAATGCCATTTGAGTTCATATTGTCACAGACTTTCACAGTTTCGCTCAGAAAAAACTTGGAACTAGACATCATTCAAATGCTTCAAACAGACCTGTGCTCTTTGGAATTTGCAACATGCAGAAAGAAATGTAGTTCATGTGAAGTCAGTATAAAATCTGTTATAAATCTTAAAAATATCTGGGAAATTAGTTTCCGTTGATGACAGATGTTTGCATTGTACTGTGTGTTAATGCTCAACTGGATCACAAGCTTTGTCACTGCACTGACATGGAAGTCATAGTTGGTTTATACTGGCAAATGCACAATTGCAAAGACCAAGGGCGCAGTTACCATAGAAACTGGGTTTTTTTTTCTGCGTCACCTCATTACAAGAAACCAGAGGATTAAAGTCCTTTTTGTGCTTTATCTACTGACTGAAAATTGGAGGTGCTGTTGTTTTTAGTATAGGCAATGGAACAAGTTTGCTTGTGTATGTGTGCAGATGAATGAACGATATCTTCATATATTATCGATTGGATTTGCCCTCTTATGATGTCGAGTCATTTTCAAGTACCTGGGTACATATCATAAATTGGAAATCAGTTTAAAAAATTACAGCTATCGTTATGCCTGGAACATTTTGATGGCTGAAGGTTGAGTGTTTCAACCATTTGCTCCATGTAATCTAAAGAAAATATTTGCTTGAACAAAGCTGTTACACAGTTGTCAAATTACAACCGTGCAACAGCTAAAAAGATAATTCTGTCTCTTTACGACACTTATTGTTTTAAAGACTTGACAATCAGGGCCTGTGTGTGGGAGCTATCAGTCATAGCGGTTTGGCCCATATTCTGAATATACACTAAAGTATAGGGAGTTTTGGACTCTAAGGAACATCTTGGCCTAGATGAGAATTCATCTAGTAAAATCTGCATGAAAAAGAACGCACTGTTCAGCAGAGACCAAATTGAGACATCCCAGGAGAGTGGCACTGTTCTAAGGCTACTCGCCGAACAGGACCAAGACAAGCGCCAAGTCCTGTTGAATGAGAGGGGAAGAGGAAGCCATTCACTTTAGCCATTAGTGCAGACAGGGCTCCATGTGTTTGGCAAGCGCTCTTCTCCTCCTTCAACAGATGGGCATGATTATTTACATCAGTGGCTCTTAACGCTGGTCACTCTGACTTTCTGCTGATCTTTGACTTAATAGCACTTGAGTGCCTATGAAAACCAGGGGATTAAAGACTGTAATCACATCTTCATTGTGTAGAAATGGCAGCTCGCTCTATACTTAACAGCATGTGAAAGTGTAACATGTAAAACGTAAATCCAAGGACCTTATTTGGAAAACTTGTCGTGATGTTTTCAAATGAACTTTTCATGGGTTGATTTAAGGATGATCTGAAATAAAGCTATATAATAGCACAGTGAGAATCATGACCGTACGCCAGAAATATAATAACTATTTATCAGTCTATACCTTATCTTGTCTTTGGTTTTGTCTTGATTTAAAAAAAAAAAAAAGTATATAAATCCACATTGGTTGAAAGTTTTAGTTAATCTAGCTATTCATTTTATACGGTATGTTATAAATTCATCAGGGTAGATAATAGAAATAAACAACATGGTCCGTCGATTTATTTCTCACGATGAAAGCCTTGGATCTTTGTGGTGGACAAGCAGCCCATTGCAAAAGGTCACTGTCATTAAAGATAGAGTGCTGCTGCTGGAATATGCCTTTCAACTTCTCTTCAAAGCCTCCTAGATGCATTAGCCCATCAAAGAGCATAATCTTTTCATAAACACTCTGATACTGAGGCGCAAGAGAGATCAGCGATCCTTGGCATAGAACACTGGCAGCTCTGTGGATTGTCATAGTTTGTCATTTGGTGGTGTGAAGTTTGTCGTTTCCTCTTGTTATGGTCAGAACATTTTCTCTAAGTCTCATGTAGTGGTGGTGCTTCTTACACGCAGAGCAGTGGTAGGTACTACATGCAGCCTGCAAGTGAAGGTTGAAATGTGACCTTTCGGGAGATGTTTTGTTTGCTTTTCGAGATCTGTAGTTTGAATGAAATGATGATTAAGAAAGGCAATCTTACTGTTGTATTCTTCTTATTTATACGTTGAGTTGGGCCTCTAAAATCTTGACTCACTGTGGCTGGCTGCATTATCTGTACTCTTTTTCCTCTGAGCTGTAGACACAAAGACCACAGCTCTGACAGAACTGACTTCTGACTCCTGACTCCTGACTCCTGAATCGGGCTGTGAATTTAACACCAGGTGTTTATACTCACACACATAACAGAGGGAAATCTATTATTATTAAACCGGGTATGATTACTACAGTGTTGTTTAAGATCCCTTTAAATGTCACTGGTTATTTTGATCCAACACAGCATAGGTATGTACCCTATGTGGAACATCCAAGGCTTAAAATATGTAGCTTTCCACTCCTTTGCTATTTTCAGTCAGAGCCTTGATTGTACTCCCATATATTACATCTTTGAATGACTCTAATCCACCTATGGCTGTCTCACAGGCCTTCCTGGAAGAAGCATGAATAAGAATGCCATTGTTTGTAGTGGCATATTAATGTTTGACAGTCTACAGCTCCTGCCCAAAGAGAGACTTGCTTCCTATGCTACCTTACTTACTGTTTTAAGTTTATGTTTAGAGGACAGACATGAAGGCTCTCCTGGGTTTTGTATACCTCCGTATGATTAATAGTTAGCAAGGTTCACAGCAGGCTCGCAGATAAGTTTGGAACGCTTAGCCTGGATTAGTTTTGGGGCTAAGCTTTGTTGCGTAAACTTTATTGCGTATTTAAAATATATCTGGGGGTTTTTTATGTGTAAAAATACACTTCGTGTATTTTTTCTGTCAGTCAGATGTCACAATAAGGCCAAAGGCCATAGATTGATGTCTGTTCTCAGGAAGGCAGATTTTAATGACTTTGATAGAGAGTGTGAGACACATGGTGTTCTCTTTGACTAAAATAATGAGGAGTGTGAATGTGTGTCTGTCAGTGACCTCCCCATTAAGGAGATGAAGGAGATGTAATCTCCAGCTGATCCCCTGGCGCTACCAACAAAGCAATGTCACCACCTTACATTCTAATGAGCGACACAGAGGGAGAGGAGGAGGAGGACCTGCTCAGAGCTCACCTCCTCCGTTGGTGCAGGTCTTTTTTTTTTTTTTTTTTTTTTTTTAATAGGTCTGTTACCTTTGGCAGCTGTTCTCGCTCAGTGAGCAGATCACAACACTGCTTTTATATGATGGTTTGGTGACTTTGTTTCATATTTAATTTTTTATTTTTTTTTAAAAATCCAATTTTGACATATTAATGTGACCTTTCCATGCTCTGAATGGTTTTAGCAAGCACTTATAGGCCTCAATAATTTCATTATGTTCTTCATTATCACTGCTGGTCTAGGTTTAGGTGTAGAGAGAAAAGGGTAAATGGATGTATGAAAAAAAAAATAAGAGAAACTGTATTGATTTATACTTCTCTATTTCATTCAGCTGTCAGGCTCCAACAACAGAATTTGGAGACACTGGTCTATCACTGCTCCTTCACGAGGGCAAAGTTTGGATAATTGTATTATTCATACAGTAATCAGTTAGCCAGATGTGTTGTTTCAGATATCATCTAATTAGTGCCGCTGTTGGATGAGGGCTTGAAATACTAACTCATTCTTTCTCATTCATATTCTCATTTTGTTTTATTTGCTGGTACATGTTTTTCGCTCTTAAAATGTGCACAGTTTTGTATGTTAGAACAGACTGTCACGTGCTTTTACAAGTGTATCTGTCTAAGATGTCGGAGCCATAATTAAAGAAGGACTTTGAGAAGTGTAATTGAAGTAATTGAAGTCAGAATTGTCAAAACACATTGATTCCTCTTACAGTTTCCTTCAGAACCGTTTTTGTTTGAAAGTCCCACCGCGATGATTTTGTTCTTAGGGTCAGGTCTTGTATTAAAGGATTCGTGTCTTTAGGGCGATTGCTGAGACGCATTTGTATTCATTAACATTTCATTAAGAGCCCTCGCACGGGAAGAGATGTGTCTTTGTGCCACGTCTTACACTCAACGATGAGCTGAAAGCCTTGTTTTTTTTTTTTACACTGTGTCCTCATTCTAGTGTGACAGATAAAAAAACGGTCTCCTTTTGAAATGTAGATCAGTGCAGATAGTGCTGCTCCACGAGAGCTTGTTAACTTTAAAAGAGGTCAGTTTGAATATCCTGCTCATGACTAGTTCTATACAAGTTTTATATCGTAAATAAACCAAAGGCTTGCAGTTGTTATTGCTGTTTCCAAAATGGAATATCAAATCAAACATTAAGCTGCAGAAGGTAGCTAAATGTTTGATTTCACAACATGCGGGCTCACCTGTTTTTACGTAGAATGGTATGCTACTTTCTTGTTTGTCTTCACATCGAGTGATAGAATAATATCTTTAACTATAGAATTTAGTGTTCCATAGTTAAGTGTGGAAATATACAGAATAAAATCCTTGCAATTTCATGACCCAAGGGAGCGGTCCAACAAAGGATATCATCTGGCCCAGGGTAACTTTCCTGATGAACTACGTTCTCGTGTATATAATGTACTTTTTGTTGGCACATCTCAAAATATAGTTTGCTAAATGGCTAGAGAAAACAGAAAATTTGAGTTAGCAAAATTTCTACCTGAAGGAGCTACCAGCTGACACATATTTGAATAGGTCTTTTTTTTCCCAAGCCTAGCATCAGTCTTCTCTAAGCAGCAGATTTTCAACAAAACTTCAGTGTGTGTGGTGACGGGCTAACGTGTGTTTTCTGGAGCCAGTTTGTTTTCTGAGGGCCATTTTGCTTTCTGTCTGTCACACGAATCAATCTCATCTCGTCAAGCCTCAGAATCATTCTCGCTCCATGAAACACGCCGATGATGCGCAGAAGAACTGTGACCCATCCTGTCCCGACCTGCTCCCGAATATCAACTCCCTTAGTTTTCCCGACACCTCTAACTCTCCTGTCCCCCCTCTCTCTCCTCCTCCGTCCTCCCCTCTTGTCTTTCCCCGTCCGCTCCTCTCTCCGTCCACCTCTTTTTCCTCTCTCCTTTCCATCCCTGTGTGTTCTCTTCCGTCCCGTTGTCTGTCGGCGGCCACTGACAGTGACTTTACGTCCAAAATGAAAAACAGGCAGATGGGCACGACGGGCGGCGTGAACATGACCAAGAGCACCAGCATCGGCGGTGACATGTACAACCTGGAGAAGACGGACGGCAGCCAGTCAGACACGGCCGTGGGCATGGTGGGCACCGACGACAAGAAGAGGCGCTCCAGCATCGGTGCCAAAATGGTGGCCATCGTCGGCCTGTCTCGCAAGAGTCGCAGCACCTCCCAGCTCAGCCAAACAGGTAAAGAACCTCCATCACCTTCCCCTCCCTGTACACTGTGCTCCATGACTATCCCCCTGACTGACTTTCTGTTTTTTCTTTTTCTTCTTTCTCTTTCTTCTCAAGTTGTGTTTCGGTTCCCGTTCCCCCTTTTTTTTTTTTCCTTTTCTACCCTAAAGAGACGGTGCTTCCAAAACATTTTCTCTCCAACAGGTTTTCATTTTTGCAGGAGCCATCTTCGTCGAACATATGAATACACGCCGTAGGATCGCGGAGTTGAATGGCATGAACATTCACTTTTACCTCTCTCCCTAGAAATTTGAAACTGTTCATCTTTTTTTCCTCTCTCTCTCTCTCTCTCTCTCTCTCTCTCTCTCTCTCTCTCTCGTAGTCAACCTCTTGTCTCTTGTAATCGACCTTGAAATTGCTCTTAAGATTTTTTGAGGTTCTTCTCTCCTTCCTATTTGCTCCCCAAACAAGTGAAGAGGATGCTGTCATTCCTCTAGTGAAAAGTCTTTGAGTTAAGCATCCACTGCTGCTTTCAAGTATCAGTAACTGGAATACTGATCCTCCATGGCTGGTTTGTCCCTGCTTTAGCTGTTCCTCCTTCTTCCTCCATGAATATTTAATGTGTAATGGTGGGTTAGATGAAGATGATGAGTATCTCTCTCCTGTCATTTTTTTTGATGAGCTAGAATTCTCAGGGTTTCAAGGTATTTAATATGCTTCAGATCACAAATTCAACGTTACATAACTGGCTTACTTTCAGGGGTTTTATCCATCTCCCCCCACCCCCCTCCTCCATTAAAACAAACTGGTTTCATATGACCTCAGCTCTTTTTAATTCAAATTCATACCACAGTGTCTGCAACACTGTGTACATAGCAAAAGAAGAACAAGACTTGCCAGTCCAAATTTAGAAACTGTCAAGGAATACTCTTCTTTTTCTCAATTTCAGCATGTCCAGTTGGTGCGCAGACGTGCCGACTGCATTCAATGACCAGCATCATTGCTAAGTGAAAGAACATGATTTGTAATCTAGTCTAAATGAAGCCAGGCTGGGTCAAGGCTAAACATTCAGCCTGTATGCTCAGAGGGACGTGACCCCACAGTCTTGCAAAGTGTTGCAAAGCAGTGACTTCTTCTTTGAAAGTCTTCAAAACAACTTATCGTCAACGTGGAATTTTTTTTTTCACATGTTTTCAAGAAAAAAGGAAGTGTTGCAATACTTGTCGTTGCTCTGAGGTTCAGTTAAAGGAAATCCGTTCTTAACTTTACTGAGATTTCTATTTCTATTTCATTTTTTAAATCAAGACGACGCCATATGCGAGATACTGTAAAACCATTTCTTTTTATGCAGGTATGATTGACATTTTGCTTACAGTGTTCTTGTTTTTTGGATACACTTTTAAAGTGCATTAAGTTGTCTTTTGATGTGGGGGTGTTTTATAAATGGTTTTTGCTTGACCCATTATGATCTGTTCAGCTGAGGAATTTGAAAGGGTCTTACGTCTTGAAAATGCCATTTTCCAGTCTCGAGTGTATTTGCTGACTTCTTATCTGGCTTGTACACAATCACTGCCCTGTGCAGAGGTCACTCTGAAGTCTCGGACAGGAGAGACCGAGACGGAGCGACAGCTCAGTGTCTCAGTGAAAACTCACGTTGTGCTGAAGCAACCTGGCAGGTTAAAGCGGCTCGTGATGAGACCATCACATGGCTGGCAGGGAAAATCGTGGGCTTTAATAATTTCTGCAGATTTCTTTGCCAGCAGTGCACGGGCGTATCACGTCTGCAAAAACACAGCTCCTACTATACCAGCTGAGCTGAACAGCCCCCCCCCCCAACCCCCACCCCCGAGAAAGTACAACGCCACAGCTTCCCGAAACCCAAACATGCACCTGTGTTTGCTCAGAGAATCTTAATGCCTTTTATTGCGTTAGACAAAAGGGTTGAGTTTTGAGTCAGAACATTCTGTTAGGTTAGGATGATAGTTCTGAGTTGTTTTGTTTCTTTTGTTCGATAGATCTTTTGCATTGCTGTTTATCTCTTTTTTTTTTTTTATCGGTGATGCCTCATTGTTTGATATTTAAAAGTCAACAACTTTGAAAGCTAGACAAGTACTGGTATTGCATCTCTCCAATACACGACTGTAAGTTTCACAAATTTATTTTGGAGGATTCAAATTTTATTAACAGAAATCAATTGTCTGTGTTTTCGATGTCTAAATGATCTATGAAATGGTTATGCCAAGTCAAAGAGCAACTCAGGGCTGCTGGAGCCAATGGAGTGATGCAGAGCTTTTCTCCCTGTCCTGAAGTCCTTTCAAAAATCAAATCTCCTGTTTTATTAACATCTCGGCACTGAAGACAGGCTGCTTTGTGTCAGACTTAATAAGATGACATGGTTTTGTGAAGAGCAGGAAATCTCTTGTGCCTGTGTTTGGCTTGCAACTGTGTTCTTCTAATGCTCTCTCTCTCACACACACACAAACACATGCACACACACACACACACGCGCGCGCGCGCGCACACAGACTCCCAGTGTAAATCATGGAGTGTATCAATATTTCACGCAGTGCTTTTAGGTACATGGGTGGGAGAGAGAGGCAGCCTTTCAAATCCCTGGCCTGGTTCTGTACCAGCGGTGAGTATGCTTAGCCCAGCTCCGGCAAGAGGTAGACTCTCTCTCTCTATCTCTCTGCCCTACTTTGTTGTTCTTTACCCGGAGGGTCAGACGGTTGGCTTGTGGAGGCGCACTCAAAAAGATGTACTTTTTAAGGAGGTTATTCTAGGCTTTGCTGTGAGCAGCACTGTCAAAAGGAGTGGATCCACCACGGTTAATGTAGAAATGCAAGACGTGAAGGTTCTCTGATAGAGCACGTTCCTTTGGGACTGCGGACAGGCAGCGTGAGGCTCGGTCACATGTGTGTTCTCATATCTTCCCTCAACAGAGTCTCTGCCCCCATCCATATAAATCAACTCTCCTCCTCTCCTCAAGACTTTAACATTGTAAACACGCTAAATTGGACAAAAACCAAGATTTATGTCAAATTTACAAGAGTCTGTCCCTTTTGATGATATATGAGAAGTGCTCCTTTGTTTGCTAGGGGAGTAAATCCTTTTGGCATTTTGGTTTAATCAAAGTATCTAAGGTCTGTTTCCTCTCGGTATCGGCACAAACAATCTGAACAGTGACTGAAACAGTGCCCGGCAGTGATAACTCTTGGTTGTCTTGTCTCTACCACTAGAGTCCCCCCCTAGTCTTGGTAGATAGGTATAATTAATCCTGATGGCACAGCTTTCAGTATAGAGTATAGAGCTCAAATCCTTCCAGGATTATTCATAACCCAACGTAATCAGTATGCCGATTTATAGGGCTTGATTGTTCTACCCACTGTCCTAAAATCATAGGTAATTAAATCCTTTTTGTAAACACCCTGCCCCGCCCCCCCACATCCACATTTCTTGATGTGATTCTTCAAAAGCTAGACAAGAATTGTTGCTGTTCATCACCATGTGCTGCACTTTGCAGTTCTCCTGGCGGCATTTCAATGGTCTTGACGCGCACGTTTCTTTTATACCTGTCCACCTCAACCGAGCATATTTCTTCCAGTGAGTCGCTTTAAAACGACACTCGTATAAAATACATCCTTACTGGCAGCGGCAGCTTAAGTTTAATAGGTTTGTTACGGGACTATGGGACGTGATTACCTTCCTGTGCTTTTGAATCTCCGCAGAAATTGCCAATATGATTCACATATGCAGTCTTTGCCGCGACATTTCTCGTGGTCTGTATTGCACTTGTTAGTCTGTGCCATTGAAATTTGCCCCACGTGCAGATTGGTCAGTTATAACCTCCCTCCCACTGAGTGATTGCACAGACAGGCTCTTAAAAGATTCTGGAGTGTCCTTTGTTTCACCCCCCCCCCCACCCCCCCCACCCCCCACCGACACAGCCAAATCTCAGTTCTCTACTGACAGAGAGATGAGTGGAGTGCTGGCTTCTCTATCCAGATGGTAAGCAATGCTGCATTGCAGGGACAGAGGGAAACTATACGAAAAAAAGAAAAAAAGGAAAGGTGCGACTGCACCACGCAAGCTCAGGTTACATACGATCCAGGTTCAATGCTGGCCTAGAGTCTTTACTGTTATGCTGCAAATTCTAAGTCTCGTTTAAGCACGGATTACTACAAAATAAAACTCGTTTGAGCTTTTTGGTACCTAGTTCTGTTCATATATGAATTAAATGTTTTGACAGGCTCAGGAAAGCAGTGGATGTATAACAGTTATGATTCTACACAAAAACTGTTCGGTTAATGGATGATGCTTTAAGAGCCTTTTGGCACTATTTATACTGAAGTGAACATTAAGAACTCTGCTCCATTGTGCACAGCTATATATTTATACTATGTATTTGTACATAACGAAGACTTGGCATATTGTGTTTTTCAGTGTTTACATTGTGATCCAGAACCAAAATTTATCTTGCTTGTCAGCAGTAGATTTTGTTATGGCCAGCCAGGTTTGACTATGGAAACAAACTGGCAGAACTGGAATTTTCCCATCATAATGAGCTACGGAACTTCCTTTGTCATTATATTTACTGCATGCATTTGTTTTTCATGCCAGTTGTTCATTATCGAAGTAAAAAAGGAAAAAAAAAAGAAGCTTTTTCTCAGTTTTAGCTCTTGATTTGCTTAACACCACAAGAAAGCTAAACGATTCAAAACCACCGAGCTTGCTCAAACTGCCCAGTTTGGCTCCATTTCCATTCACGTGGATGAACCAGACACCTGCTGGTTTCAGGCTACCTGTAATTCATCATATCCTGAGTAGTGATCTCTCCTCTCAGCACCTCTGTCTTAGGGAGGCTCTAATTAGTCTCACTGGGGCTCAGAGAGACAGAACGCAAGCAGGATGATATATGAAGTGGCCAGTATCAGCTACCTACCTACCTGCTAGCTCCACTTCTCTACCCAAGGTGCTGGGCTTCTCTGAAGCCTGCTGATGTGCTGTGTTCTGGGAAGTGTTCTACTGTAGACTTCAGATTCACCCTGACCTGTATTCAGCATGTATTGTTTGAGATTTATTTAAGCTCAGTCTCTGTCAGGCAGGTACCTTTTCAGGTGTTTGCACAAGTCATCATTCTTTTAAAGGATGGTACAGGCGCCTGATGAAATCAGCGAATCAGTCAAACACTATGGTTTTCTTCATTCTACTTCTGGTCGGTTAGCTTTGGGCCTGATATGAAGTTTGGTTTATTTCTGAGGACACAGAGTTCATGTTCTCTCACTGAAATAAGTGCCAAGCTCAGTAATTTTTAAATAGATAAGAATATCATGTATCTGCGCAGTTGTCATGAAAACCCATGTTCTGAGAGTAGCCATGGTGACACACAGTCACTAATAACTGCAGAAAGATGGATGGACCCTTTGTAAGCTAAAGACATGTGAAATATTTAATTAGTACATGCTCAGAAACAACCATTTATTGTACGTTTTATTGTACTTGCATGTTTAGTTTGAATAACAATGAATCTGCAGAAATCACTAAAGGAATAAAGAAATCTCAGAATGAATCAGTGGGAATTTGTTTTGATTCAATTTACTAGATCAGAGTTGAAAAATCTGAGTCAATGTGAATCACAGTTGTAGGAAAAAATAGATCACAAACCACCCACTTTTGCAGACGTTTACATGCGCTGGGAGGAGAAAACAATGTTTAGATTCTTTCTTTTCTCCTTGATCACATGATCCAAGACGTTTTGCCCAACTCACCCGAGCCCTTATCATCAGTCACTGTTCAGATACTGCTTAAAAAAGGAATTCCGTTTTTCGTCTCCTCAGGTCGAGGTGTGACTCAGATGCCTCTGAGATGAATACCATGCCAAAAACCCTGCACGTGTCTCAAGCAGTTGGTCGTGAGATGCACTTCCCAGTTTTAAACCGTTTTATTTTAGAAACAAAGATTAAAAATATTGCTTCCCTTCAGGCCCGACCAGTTCTTCTTTCTTGAAGAAAAAAAAAAAAGAAAAAAAAAAAAAGGGGGAAGCTAATGTGCAGCCAAATCCATCATCTCGAGGGGAAAACCAGCCTTGTCATGGTGTTCATCATATTTGCATATGTTCTTATCGTTATTCAGTGATCCTTTATTTCCGTCTGTCTCTCTGTCTTATTTCTGCATGGTGTACTTTTCCCTCTTGAGTTGTAGTAGGCAGTTTCTTTGAACGGTGATGGAGAGTAACGAAGATTGCTACAAGTCACTATATTTGCATCAGGTAAATAATGCTGGACATGGGCTATGAAGGGTTTCATCTGTTTCAGATGTTATGTGTATTTTTGTCTGTCGCCCCTCTCTCTAATTCTTCTTCTGTCCACTACCGTTCAGGAAGTCAGCCCTCATTCCGCTACATTTCACGACTCCTCTCTTTTTGCTGAGCGAGTGAACTGTGCATTAAAGGAGTGAAATTACTGTCCATGTTACTGCTGTTTGATTTCTTGCTTCTTTATTAGGTTTTTCCTTTTCTTTTTGGTTAGTTTATTAGTTTTTTGTAACTTGTTTTCAATAGTTTCTATCTGCAAGTTTATGGACCATTTCTGTGACAGAGCAATCTTCTTCCTTAATAAACCTACAAACAATACTACCTGAATACTGATGATAGTGTTAAGGTGGTATTGTTTTTGCCTGGCTGTCCCTTCTTGTTACTTTAGGCAGAGGGCTGAATGGAAGCTTTGATTTGACAGTATGCAGGACTGTGCAGGATCACAGTTGGTATTAGAGGATGTTAACAGACATACCTACTCCATTAGGACTTGTTTATACACAGACACGAAACTCATCCACCACTGTCTGGTGTGTCATCAGTCACACACACACACACACACATACACATACACACGCACACTGTCGTTTCTGAACGCGTTACTTCTGTTTCATCCATGCCGCATGCTGGGGCCTCTTACGCGGGCCTGCTGGAACATTTCATCTCTCTGCGTCTTGTTTTCATTCTGTTTGGTGGAAGTCTTTGGATTCCTGATGTGTTAGGTGCTGTTGTATCCAGACAGTCTGTCGCTGTGTTTTACAATAACTCTTTGTTGGCATATTTGGTTCATATATAAGGTTGTCAGAATATTCCAGTTGTTTTGGTACAGTGTCTAACAGGAAACGCTTGACAGGTTAAGTGAATTATTATTGTCAGTTGCGCCAACACTGATAAAATGTCCTTTCTCCAAAACATCTTTTAGCAAGGAGACTCAGAACAGATTCATGTTACAGGAATGAAAAATACAAACAAAGCGTTAAACAAACTAGAACTTTATGCCTCTCTTTTATTTTCCCAATAATAATTGTCTGATTAAAAACTAATAATTATATTCTTAGAGTGGAAGATGGCTTTGTGATCTGAGTACAGAATGTTTTTTTTTTTAATCTTTTTTTCTGTACTTTCTAATACTTATACAACCTCCTAATTTTGTTTTCATTTTTCTTTTATCTTTTTCATTGTCTTACAGGCTCCTCTGATTCACCATATACGTTACTTGAACTTAATTTGCTGGAATTAATTCTTTTAATCGGGCTCTCTTTGTTTCTGGCTACATGGCAGAGATGCGTCACTCAAACGTAATAGATTAATTCATTAAAAAAAAATACTTATCAAGAAAGTTTGTTAAACATTGTTACTGTAGTTAACTTGAGATCTCCTACGGAGCCTGGTATTCGGCACAGGCGGTGGGTGGACCGGTTCTTCTTTACTTGATGTGCCAGTGTTGGGGCGTACATACACAGTGTTTTGTTTTTCTTCACTGATGCCAGCGGCACGTGTCAGAAGAGCCATGTGCATCTCTGCCAAATCCCAGAAAGTTGGAAAGTGGTGGTGTAGACCTTCCTGGGTTTTTTTAAAATCAGTCAAAGGCTGTAAAAACACACAGGTATCGGTTCCTGAAGCCAATACGGCAATATTGATTAGTGAAATAGACCACCAGTGACCCCAGGATTTTACTTGATAGCATTATTCCACAAGGATGTGCTGGATATAGACATGTAGAGTCAGCGTTGTCCCCATTTGGACAATATGAAATATTTTTATTGTGTTCTTAGGCATGGCATTGCCTTAACTCTGGCATGCACACTCAGTTCCATGTATGGAGCCTCTATTTTCAGCACTGGCGCCATACCAGAGCTACGCATACAAACAAAATATCTTGTTCTGTTCCTCCTCTTAACTGGGACAGACTTCAGTTGTCTTACGGAGGTAGAGAGGAAAGATATGCCAGTTGGATGTTTTAAGATGCTTCAGGAAGTTTTTTTTTTTTTTTGTTGACATTTTTCTTCAGTCATATGTCCCAGTATATATGCAGCAAGTCTAAGATTAGTACATTTGAACAGATCTTTGAAAGAGTTGCACTTAGAAGCCATTCCCATGAACAGATGAAATTGTTGTGTTGACTATTGTTGTGAAGAACACTCCTGGTTTTAAAGCAGCACTTTACGCCCTGCGTGACTCATTTAAATCACAAAGAGCTCAACTCACATGCAGTGTAATCCTAACATGTCGGGGTTACTATCATAATGAGCATTTCTTTGACATTTACTTGTTTTTAGGTCAGATTCTAGGGAACAGTGCCTCTCTGCTGTTTGATCAACATATTATACAGTAATTCAGTTGAAGTGACCAGGTGTCATTGTTCAGAGTGCTTTTTGCCTAGAACAGGAAGCTTTGATCACTGAAAGACTCGTGTAGAAAATGTCAGACAAAGAAATGCTCATTAAAGCTTCATGCCACTAAAAATATTCATTTTTTGATCGAATATGAAATCTTTCTTAACTATTTTCTCCCTAAAACTGTAATATACCTAGACCTAGGTATATACATATACATAGTTCTTTATCATGGTCTCTGCATGTACCATTGGCCAATTTTGGTCTTTTTGGGAATTGTAATTTATTGTGGGTTCCTTTTTTTTTTTGCTGATGTAAAATTATCTCATTTGGTTGAGCGTCAAATCACGTTGACTCACTCAACAGCTCAATGCCTCAGCTGACCTAAATCCACAAGAACTGGCCGAATGTGTCAGCATAACCACAAACAGTCTTGTTTGTGAGTCTGATTTTTCCTAGTTTCACCTGTTAGTAACATATTGAAGTTTTGTATATTGCTCATGAAATATATTTATTGCTCAACCTGTTCAAACAAAATCCAGTAAAAAAAAAAGAGCTTTCGAAATGGTTCACCGTCAGGCGTTGGTTAGACGACAGGCTAGAATCTTTTTTAATTTTCCGTGTCCTGGTGAGCAGGTGTCACAGTTACCAGGTTTCACTGCTGAAAGCTTTTCATTTAAAGACCAGCGTCTCAGAATGTCTCCGTATTCATGAGTGCTCAGCATGATAATTGCCAGTTATACATGCTTCACCTGACCGTTCTTCCCGAATCGAAGCCAAGCACTATATTTTTTGACAAAACCCCCACAACAATCTAAAAGCTTTATTACTACACCCCGGGTCAAACTAGAGATTTGGCTGAGGGCGCACATAGCAATACTTCAGCATTCATCACCATTATGACACAATGTCAGAAGTTGACATTTGACATGAGTTTGATGCTCATGCAAACATGAATGTTGTTCCCCCGGTGCTGACAGACGCAAATGAATGTTTTTTCTGTCCGATGTCGTTTTCAGAGTCACTGTTTACATAGTTGCAGCATCACATCTCACCTTTAATTCCTTGGTAATGTCAATGCGAAGCCATGGCAGAGATGTTTGTTGGTCTCTGTTTTCTGCTGTGAGGAACAGAGGAGAGGGCCTGGACTCTTAAATGTCACAGTTGCATAATAGGCTTAGCATTTTAACACAATCGATAAGCGCTCGAGACCTTTATGGCCGTCCCAGCCCCAATTTCTCTTTTCAAGTCGTTTTATGAGAGTGTTGTTTGTCTCTCGTAGTAAAGCTCAAGAAATATATCATAAAAGCTTTCCCCTTCCTTTTCCTGTCCAAAGTACAGTTTGTTACATCTTTTTTTCAGTGAATAGCTTTATCTGTTTCTGTTTTTTTTGTTGTTTCTTTTTGGTTTTTGGTTGTTTTTAGGTGTGTAATTGTTTTGCCGCACAGTGTGCAAACATACATATTCTTCCTGTTTTTATATGTGAGGTAAAACCTTGTTAAAATTGCTGGAGGGAACATTTTATGGCATTAAATCAATCCCATTCATCTCCTCTTTTTGTTGTATATTTTTCAATGAAAGTCTTTTGGAGAGTCGTCCGTGTTTGATGGATAGTGAAGTGGTGTTGGCGTGCTGGCGAAAGGGAAAAACACAAGGGCCTTGTTTGTCTGTTTGTCAGAAGAAGAGTGAGAGAGGCAGATAAATGACAGGGTAGTATTAACACCTTAAGTGGCAGAGGAGCATGTGAACTTTGAGTGACCAGCGTGTGGTGCAGCGTGCATCTGGGGCAGAAGAGATGCTTATGCTTCTAATGGCCATTCAAACACACACACACTCACACCCACACACACACATACACACACACACACACACACACACAGTATCTCTGGGTAGAGCTCTTATGCCTGGAGGACCATTCGAGGTACTCATCCGCAGCCTTTCCTCTGATTGGCTGGTTGAAGATGGGGGACTAGACGCCCCCTCCCCCCTTGCGTGTGTATGCTGCGTTAGAAAGGAGAGGAGCTGAGGGGAAGAGACAAGCTCACTGTTCTGAGGACCAAGCACCGAGACTGCACGGACTTACAACGTAACGCTGCAGACTCAAGGGACGCACTCCAGCATAACACACTGTTATCCACGCACTTAACAAAGCAAAGGGCGAGACCAGCACAATTCAGCTGCCAAGCTACAGAGACGCTCCCCTGCGCGAACAACGCTGAAACCCACAGCTGTTGTTTATGGACATCTGTTACTCTCGGAGGTCAGATACCTTCTCCCAGCACCGCGCGCTCGTAGTGCTCCGTTGCCGCGGCGACCCGGCCCACCTGGTTAAGCGCTAATTGAAAAGGTAGAGGAGAACGACGGGCAGCCATGGGCAGGCAGAGCCACGACACCGGTGCGGGTACCACGGGCAGCAACGCGGCGGGTACGCGTATGCAGAGGTCCCAGAGTCGCCTGAGCCTGTCTGCGTCGTTCGAGGCGCTAGCCGTCTATTTTCCCTGTATGAATTCTTTCGATGAAGAGGATGGAGGTAAGAAGAGGCGATAGCTTTACCCCTCTTGCCCCCTCTAGCTCCTGCTGTTGCTGGGGAGAAAGGTTGTTGCATTCAGAAACTCTTTTAGATGCCTGGCAAGCAGACATTTAAGGAATTTAATTTAAGGAGTTGTTCTAGTCAAATATGCATTCAGATCTTCCTTTTTTTTTTTTTTTTTTTTTTTAGAATTTTTTGCAGATGTTATTGTGGTCATGTATATGCTACTTACTTGAGATAAATTTGTAGAGTGCTGCAAGACCGTCCATAAACTTTTCCAAGGTATTTTCAATGCATTTGTCACCAGGGACAGAGGGACATAGGTCAACCAAATCAAAGCTTGATAAACATTAATGAAATGAGAATTTAAGTGAACTTGTCCCATCGTCATCATTAAGTACATACCAGAGGAACGTAAACTTTTGTTTGTGACGAGACTCTACTACCTTGAGGGGGGCAAAATATTACGTGGTGAGAAAGATCTGTTACGTGTCTTATTTTTCATTAGGTCAAACTGTGATAGTTTGTAAACAATTGCCATGCAGTGAGTCTTGACTGAGGTTCTGTAGCAATCTGTGTCCATCACTCTGGCACAGCAGGCTTGTATGATCTCTAAGAAGACTGTAGTGTATTCTTACTTGAATCAGAGCTTCAATCTTTTCCTTCTCTCATGCATTTAGAAAATTGTATAATATCAGAAAAGTATTTCTTTTCTCTCCTACACAGAGATGTGTTTGACTTTGACTTTCAGATTGCTTCAGTCTACGTTTGTTTGAGAGTGGGTTTTTTCCATCGTTAAATAGAGGGAAAATTTTAATGAAGAGTCAGCATGTCTCTGAGAGGTCTCTTACAAATCCTGCCTTTAATCTTTTTAATACCCTCACTAACAAACAGCAGCAACACAGTCCAAGCAAAGTAGCCCATTAAATTTAGAGCTTTCATTTTGCTCTGTCAGGTTAAAAGAAGCACTACAGCATCATTAAACAATGGTTGGACGCTCATTAAAAGGAGATTTAGTTGACAGACTCATCCTCCTGTATTTGCATGTCATTTGGAGAAGAATTTGTCTCGTTGAGGCAATTACCCAGGACATCATTAAAAGGCCAGGAATATTAACAGTAGTTGTCAGGCTCTAGAGTGCTCAGGTTCCTGCTTTCTGATTGTGTGACTGTGGAGTTGTTGGAGGGCGTGCATTCACATCCACTGCTCTGATTAACGTCATCCTTTCGCACACAGGTATTGTATGGAGGCGGAAGCAGAGGTGGATGACATTGAATTAAAAAGAAATTCAAAGCTTTTCAAGTTTGTGTGTGCATAGATGTGGGCGGTTGGCATAAATGGTTTTATTCTTACAATTTCCTGCCCGTTCTGGGTGATTGCTAAAGATTCAATCAGTATCAACAGCACGTAAGAATATGAGGACGGGTCTTAGTTTGCTGTATGCGCTAGTCTTGTTGCATACTCAGCAATAGAGTTCTTTTTTTTTTTTAAACAGAAAGTAAACAGGATTCTTCTCTTTCATTTTCTAAATAAGCTTATGCTGTGATAGCGTCTTTTTTGCACAAAAGTCAATCTCGTGTGGGGATTATTTTTTTCTGGTAAAAAAAGGAAGAAACAGTGTTTGGGTTTTAATTATGAATGATTCCCAAGGTCAGTATGAAATATACAAGAGAACTTATGAATATGCCCAGTCACCTTATAACAAATGCTGCCCCGTGTCCTTTTCATATATCAGCATAATTGAATTGTTGTTATATGTTTAGAAGAGATAAAAGAGGGCATGATGCCTTGAGCATTCACTTCCTCTTCTTCTTCTTGTTGCCATGTGCACCATCTGTCAAAAATACTGTCCAACCAGTTCACTCGTTTCTTTTTTATGTCTTGACGCAGCAAGTTACGGACGTTTCATCTGCCAAGTGAAATACTATACATTCGTGATCGTGTCATTTCAAGTGTTAAAGAGATGAATCAACTGAAATGTCGACTTAAAATCAAAATCAAAGTCAACTCGGTGTCATTTGTGTTTGTTACAGTAGCCTGAGGGTGGATGAAGTGGGAGAGAGGAGACAGCTACTGTTGAAAGTTAGCCCCTTAGTCACACCTAGTACATTTGAGTGTGTGTGTATGCATATGTATATATATTCGTGTGTGTGTGTGTGTGTGTATATACACACACACACACACATATATATATATATATATATATATATATATATATATATATATATATATATACATACATATATGGATGGATGTGTAAGATGTACAAAAGAGGACAAACCAAAAAGAAGGAGAGAAGCAACAGCATGTTGACTTGTCAGGTGCCTCAGCAGGCGATCACAGTTAGCTCCCTGTTAGTACCCTGTCCCTCTTTACTTGTGTGCGGGCAGGTCGTAGGTGGTGTTGTATAGCAGGGGCATCCACTTAGGAGAATGCCACGTGTGGGCACACAAGGCCTGTCACTTCAGGGGGCAGAAGGATGAGTAGCAGGTCTAATGCAGGAAGTCAGCTGTCGCCTTAAATCATCTGACGAAGGCCAGAACAGCGGCATCCTGGGTGCTCGGCGGAAGAGCCTGGCGCCCTTTGCCACCAAAGGACACCAGCAAGCGTCTGCTTCTTTACCACCGTACACACTCTTCTTATGGCTTTGTTTATCTTTGTTTTTCATATTCAAGGCACTTGCGCGTACACACCCCCCCCCACAACTGGGTTTGTATGGACTGTGTTAATCCATGGCTAAATACAGTCAGGGTTGTTGGCCAGCTATTGTCAGGGAGGAATCTAACTGGATGAACGTGCGTTATGAAAGAAACGTTTTGAATTTGTACGATTTTTCTCTTTGAAGCGCTTCACGCGTTTGAGTATTTCCTGTTCTCAAGGGCCTTGCTCTTTCTTTCTCTTTTGTGTGTGCATGTTCAGAAGCTGGAGGTAAGAAGTTACGCAGCACCATACAGAGGAGCACAGAGACGGGCTTAGCGGTGGAGATGAGAAGCAGGATGACGCGTCAGGCCAGCCGAGAGTCCACTGACGGCAGCATGAACAGCTTCAGCTCTGAGGGAAAGTAAGTAAAGCACTCACATATGAACCAGCACAAACAGAAATGGGTAGGTAAAGTACACGTGGCTAAAATACTCTTTCTCTCTCTCTCTGACAGCCTCATCTTCCCTGGAGTGAGACTCTCCTCAGACAGCCAGTTCAGTGACTTCCTGGATGGATTAGGCCCGGCCCAGCTTGTTGGTCGACAGACCCTGGCAACACCGCCTATGGGTAGGTGCTGAAAGTGACACAGTGATGGGTTTCACTCTTGTAAACTCACAGATAAGTGTCTGGTGTTTCATAAGTACAAAGGTTAGCCTGGTATTCCATGGTCATGCCTTTATGCCACTGGTGTATTTATTTATCTATTTTGGACTTTCTGTGTGACCTTCAGGTGACATTCAGATTGGCATGGTGGAGAAGAAAGGAGCGCTGGAGGTTGAGGTTATCCGTGCCAGAGGACTTGTGGGAAAACCAGGTTCAAAGGCACTGCCAGGTAAGTTAATAGTGTACTTAGAGTACCTAAACTCTAACTATAAATGAACCATTTTGTCCTTCAACTCATTTCTGTCTTTCCCTTTAGCTCCTTATGTCAAGGTGTACCTTCTGGAAAATGGAGCCTGCATAGCCAAAAAGAAAACAAAAGTAGCACGAAAAACTCTGGACCCTCTTTACCAGCAGCAACTGTCATTTGAGGAGAGTCCGGGAGGAAAGGTTTTGCAGGTATGCAAACAGTTTAGTGGTCAGCTTTCAGACGACATTCATCTGTAGTTGAAGATTTTGAGTTCATTTCTTTCTTTTCTCTCAAAAAGGAAATCTCTCAAAAATGAAAAGGCACTCTTCATTTTTGAAACAGCCCTCAGAGTTGTCATAGGGTTAGAGTAGTCAACTGATGCATGTCTTGTTTAGTAAGAATGCAGATAAATTACTGATGTACAGTGATAACATCTATGTAACTATATATCTCTTTACCTCAACAGGTTATTGTTTGGGGAGACTATGGACGAATGGACCATAAATCTTTCATGGGAGCAGTTCAGATACTTTTAGATGAGTTGGACTTGTCCAACATGGTGATTGGCTGGTTTAAGCTCTTTCCTCCCTCTTCATTGGTGGACCCAACTTTGGCCCCCTTGACGAGAAGGGCTTCCCAGTCATCTTTGGACAGTTCATCTGGGCCGTTCGGTCGCTCGTAGCAGTGCGCTAACAAGTAGCGTTGTTGTAGCAGCCAGTGGGTGCAAGTTATGGTTTGCAACAGGTCCTGCCCCCGGTAACACTGCATGCTTGATGTTGTGTCTTCTGAGCCTGTTTCTTAAGGGGTGACAAAAAGAGGTCCTGTGGTTTTTTGCAAAAAATATTGTGGCACACATTGTGCACAAAGAGCACCCTCCTGCGTGAGGGAGGTTTGGCGGATGGAGAAAGCAGGATGTGGACTTCCTAGCTTGAGGAATGCCATGTGTCTTGTTTTTTGTCCAATTTGAAGCCATGGGGGGACGGGGGTGGGGGGGTGGGGTATCTGAGAACTACTCCGATGAGTTCTACAGAGGCAAATTTTGAAATGAGAGAAAAAAAAGGTGTATTACTTAATTTCATGTTTTGTTTTATTATCAGTGTATTTGTCCCTGAATGGGCTGACAGTGTTTCTTACTAGAAGCTGGGTCATGCCATGTCAAAAGACCTAGTAGCTTAAATTTAGATTTGGGAAAAAGAACAGAGTAAGTGGTGTGTTCAGTTAGTGCTCACAAGCCCTGAATACTTGATCCTCCCCCACCCCCCCCACCCAGGTATGCACATGTTCTAGCAGATCACAGGAGAGACTGTTTTTACATTTTAAAAAAGGCAATACAGGAGAGGCTACCATCAACACTCCAGAATAGCAAGTTTGAAATCCACAAGATGAACTTTTGTGACTGAATTAAATTATTTCTCTGTTGATACTACTGTATGAAAATTAAATAGAGAGATTAAAAAAAGAGATTTTTTTGCATGGACACAAATTTAGCTGAACCTAAAAAAAAAACAAAAAAAGAAGCAGATCAGCCATTTTCAACAATTTATATTATTTTTAAAGATAAATTTCACTAGTGCATGGTTTTCATCGGGAGTGAATGCAACAGCGTGATTAAAATAGAAGAAATGTTGGTTTTTTGTTTTTTGGTTTTTTTTGCCCTTTTTGTCTTTTAGACTATTTATTGATCTGCACTGTATTTTTACAGATATGCAGGTAGAGGGGAAATCTAAAAGAAAAACTTTTAAATCATGTTTATGTGACAAAAGGTGAATAAAATAAATGTTTATTATTCATTTCATTGTAAAGGCGTAAGCCTCATGAGGATAAACATTATGTGCAAACTGTACATGGTTCTCTTTTTCTCCCTTGTTCCCAGGGTAACCATTGTACCACTCAATGCTGCTGTTGTTAAATTTCCCCTCCCGATACTGCTCCAGTTTTCCAGGGCTGTTTGTGATGTCTCACAGCTCTGCATTCTTTAAATCTGTGATTTCTTTCCAATTTGATTTGTTTAACAAGCATGTTGAAAAAGATTTTCTGCAACATGGCTTGGGCACATCTTACCGTAAACTCAGCATGTTTTGATAAAGACGATATTTGGGAGAAAACTTTTTACAGTTTCTTGTACAGTGCATGTCAACAATGTGACTTTTTCTCCCTCTCCTTTAATTGAACTCTAATGAAGATTAGATGCTGGTCTTGCATAGACTAGTCAATTCAACTAAAATCCAAACGAAACATTCCACCCCACAAACTAACAAACAAACAAAAAAAAATCTTACTTTCTTTGGAATCTGCAGAACAAAGAGTAACAAAGGAAATTTTTTACCCCAGTGGATGTTTAGGTTTTATGTATACTCTATATTTTGCTTCAGTATTCTTACGTAGCAAAAATAAATAAATAAATAAAAATGATTAAAAAAAAAATAAAAAAAATAAAAATAAAGAAAAGCAAAAAAAAAAAAAATAGAAAAGAAAAGAAAGAAAAGGAAAAAACAAGAACAGAAAGAAATAAAAGAAAACATACAGAAAAAATATTATAATTGGATTTGCTCTAGGTTTTTATCAGAAAATCTGCAGCCCACATACAAGTGAAGTATTGTGCTCTGCAGTTGTCTAGCCATTGCACATTCTGTGGACATTAAGAAGATTAATAAGGCCCAATGATTTGGGAAATTGCCACACTATATGAGTCTCTACTTTTTATTTTCCTTGTTTGTTTTGAAGAAGTAAAGTTGATTTAATATATTTTTGTTAGTTTATTTACAAGCCAAGACCAATTTATTTTTTATTTTCTATATTTAGTAATTAATAAAGCTTCTCATGGATGGGGAGTATATGAATCTTAGAATTTAAAATGTTTGAATGAAAAATATTTAGAGACATTATTCCTCTTCCATGTAAAATAAATGATATATTTTAGTGTTCATTTAATATCTTGTTGTTGTAACAAGCTCTATATTTTCCTCCAATTTGCATTGTACATATTAGATGTCAGAATTCATGGGCGTTGGCTAGGAATAAGCAAATTTAAATAGATAAACACAGTAAGATCTTTTGGAATTGGGATAATGTCTCAAAGACATGCTATATACCCTTTTGAATGCCTTCAATTTTTTTTTCTTTTCTTTTTTTTTCTGGTGCAATGTGTTCATGCCAAGGCTATGTCTTGGTCAAGTATGGTTGAGTACAGAGATTTATGTAAGTTATTTTTCAAATTAAAAAATAAAAAAACTGGATATTGCAATGAACCTGTGTATCAGCAACCAAAACCAACAAAGCACGACATCACTTTTTTTTGCCTCTCAGGTCATTTTAATGAGCTTTCGTACCATCCTTGAAGTGCAGAGTTGAGAAAAGAAATATGCAAGATATAAATATGTATGATAAAACAGGATTTTATTTCTCTCACAAGACTGAAAAACAAGTGTATGTTCCATCTTTTCAGTACCCACAGCTGTCTTGTACATTAGGCTGTCATTCCTTTGTAACAAAATAGCAGCTTTTATTCAAGTATAGAATAAAAAATTGGATGAAAAATAGAGAGAGAATCATGCTCTGAGTGGTATTTTATGTGAATAATGAAAATAAACAACTCTAATAATGAGATGGTCTTCATTTGACTCTGTTATGATATTTAATATATGATCCAATAGTCATTTTTTAATGGAATCATGGTCATCAGTATATGTACTTGACAGCTGTTGGCACATCCCCGTTCTCACCCATGACTCATACATATCCCTCACGTGCCTCTGAACTCATAGCAGATGCTCCATTGTTCACAGTTCTCTAATTATTTGACTAGGCCCAAACATGAATAGAGAGATAATTGGTGTTTGCTGTAGTTCTTCGAGGCCCAATAACACCTGCCTGTTGTTTGAATAAATCTCAGTCTCTTTTTAAGCAGAATTATATTCATGCTCTTAAGTGAATGAAGACTGTAAAAGATAACTTAACATTTTTACACAAATGTTTAGAGAATGAAAACATGGGGTAGGATTTACTTACATTTATGGATTTTCTACACTTTCTGAATGACTAGGATATCTACTGTTAATTCAGTCTCATATTCCTTGAACTGACTGTGACCATTATTATTTTAAGTATTTTCAGGAAGTAAGCTTAAAAGTAGCTATTCATTGTGATACTCGATATATTCAGTTTTGTTTTGACAATAAAGCTGACACAACTTCTTTTCCTTTAATTAATAACAAAATACCCCCCGAAAATTTCATAATTACTCTCAGACTTACTTCTTCTTAAGAGCTGCCTCTCCACAGACATCCACTTACAGGAACTGAATTGCTTCAATTCCGATGCCACTTTGAAGCCACCAAAAATTCTTCAGATACGTACGTCATTGTTGCGTACTTCCTGAAAAAATGATGGGCAATACTGCCTGGTTCTTTTCTCAGTAAAACCATTCAGTTTTGTGGTGAAGTCTCATGGAAACAATGAGAAGGTGTTGTGACTTTAACCAAAAAAAGTCAATAACAAAAAAAGGACTGGTAGGTGGGGGTGGGGTGGATACACTTCTTCTTTCTGATTTTTTATTTAAAGTCAGACACGCTGGATTACCAGGTAAGACTGGTTACGTTTTCATCTGGAAAGGAGGTAGGCGATACCATTTTTAAGTCCAGTTCTGAATTTATAGAGCTTCAGCAACAATACGATGCTTTTTTTGTGGAGAAGCTTGAAAGAAAAGTTGAGTGAAATGTTGTATAGATATAAGTCTATTTTCAGCCCTTGTGCATCAGTAATCTCATGACAGCACTTTTCAAACTTTTTCTTTGAAACAAATTTGATCTGTTTTATGATAGATACAAAATATCATTTCACTCAGACTGTCAGAGTGACAACATTTTCAAATGGATATTCAAATCTAATACACATACTACTAATCAGATTTATTACATTTTTGGGTTTTTTTTGTTGTTTTTTAATTTTCAGATGGCAATATTTATAGAAAATTCAAATAAAAGTCAGTTAATACAGCGTATATTTCAAGGCTTGTCCAAAATAGCAGGACCTTACACAACAAAAAATCAAAGAAGCTGGAAAGAAAGCCTTCATCATTTGATCATCTGCTCCATCATAAGCATCATTTTGGATTCCATGCTCTTCCTGAGCCTGCGTTTTCTCCAGAAATGTGGATTGGAAGTGTCAACTGCCATTGCTGGTGTATTTTTACTGGTTCTTATACCGACTTTGTACTTTTCACAAACGTTTCGTGGCTTTACTGCTCTCTTACTCATGTCTCTTGGTTTGAGGCAAGGAAGAAACCTGCTTATCACGGCAGGGACCACTTTAGTTATCTCTTTTAACATCCGAAACATCCTTGGAAATATTCAAAAACTTGCCTCAAGTATCATCTGCAATCTGGAGGCGAAGAGAATATCCATTGATTGTCCACCACTGGGAAAATACATTCAGATGCTGAGATGGATGGGTGAACAACTCAAAAAATTAATTGAAACTGATTTTGTGGTAGCACAGTACAAATCTGACTTTAACATCAGGCACAGCATAGACTCAAGGAATTTCAGTCTCAAGTTGAGAGAAGCTGAGAAGGCTCTGAATGAGACAGAAGAAATGATTTTGGCAAAGTTTCACACAGCGTCTCTGATAGCTGAATTTGGTCTACCTATTCTGGGTATTCTCCTTCTTGTTCTTTTTACAGCCCTGCGCCTGAAAAGGTACCACAAAAACACAATGTTCGAGAACATCTTTATTATGAACAAGTTTCGTCAGTTCGACAAGAAGCAGAGAAATGAGGGAAAGCCTACCGTTCTTCCTCTCACTGAGGAAGAAGCCGAACAGTACATTTCTGTCCCGTCCCTGGGTCTCACAGCCAAGGACGGAAAGGCCATGGTCAAGTTCAGTATTCCTGTTTTTACCCATTGCATTGCATGGTCTTTCTTCATTGCTGTCGACTGTCTGCTTTACAAGCTCATTGAGGTTCTCAGAACAGAGCTGGATGATTTGGAACCATTCCGTGTTCCTGTGAAAATAAATGTCCTTGTAAGTATAATCAACTTTGTTATCATACCAAACTGAAAGCTGTTAGTTTAGCACAGGGCTGCAGATACAGGTTTTGATTATATATCAACATTATTTGCTTTTTATCCTTTCCAGTTTGCCTTTCATGTCTGTATTTCATCTATACTTCTTGTCGCAGGATGAGGCTACTTTAGTGTTTATTCCTGTTGGGAGAGGTGAAGTGAATGAAGACTTCTCCTACAATGTCTCGCTCTTTGAGAAGAAGTGCTTACCTGAACCCAGTCTGCCACTGTACAGTTCTATGGTGCCTCTTTCAGTCGTTCTGGCTTTGCTAGTTCTACTGGTCCTTGTGTCATCAAAGCTCACTCAGTTAAGGCATCTGATATATGAGCAGTTCTTTCCGGACCAGGCTCAAGATAGAGTCGCCTGCTTGCACTCAAAGATCTTGAGAAAGAGATCTAAGAGTAAAGTGCACATTTTCAAAAGAGATTGGAAAACGTTAGTCATGCAGGTGAGTTTTGAATTAGAAGAAGAATTGCCCAAGTTGCTTATGCTAATTGTTTTAAACGAGAACAACTTTAAGTATACTGGAGATTTGATCTTCCTCTGTTCTTCTCCTTTTATTTTTCAGCGAACATTTTGGTTCCCAATACTATTCAGCCATCACAGTGGTGACTTTGAACAATTTACATAAGGTTTGTTTACGAGCTGAAGTCAAGTCGAGTTCTATTATTTATTACCACAACAGTTATTTCTCAGTATTAGAGTTTAAAAATAATTCCATTTTTATGTGTTGTTTTGTACAGTGCTATCATAATTTAATTTCATGGGCTTTTGTATGTAAAATATGTAAATATGTAAGTAAAATATGTCATTTCAGATAAATTGCATTGAGTGTTTGTTGTTTATTGTCTTTTAAATACTTCATATATCTAGACACTGGTAAACAAATGGATTTCAATCAAACCCATGGATTAGTTCGAACAATTCATCAGTCATTTTTCAGTCATCTTTTTTTTTCTTGATGGAGGAACTTTGTTTCACGCCACGCACATATTCAGAAACCTGAAATAGTTTTTTTTTTTTTATGTTTTGGTGACAGACAGTGCTATAGACCCATTTGTGATTTAGCCAATATGTTACTCAACTCCTCTGTAGACATAAAGAAGGGTTGTCTCTCTGTCTCTCTCTCTCTCATACACGCACACACACACGCGCACACACACACACACAGACACGCACTCAGTATGTCACATGAACATACACATCTCAGTCATACTCAGCATATGACAAACATAAGGCTCCCTCCAGGGAGACCAAGTGGGCTTTTTGTTTCGGGTTGTACTGGTTTACCACATGCCAGTGAGATGTGATTGAGGAAAGGAAAAGTCTTAAGTCTCTTCACCTCATTTACTATGTAATGTGTCATCTGAAATAAGACTAAACTTCTGCCAATCATTTTTTAAAACCTATATTAACAAAGTCATTATTAAGATGTGTTGACTATTGCATTTTATTTGTCTGTGTGAGCTCACATAGACAACAGAACTGAAACAGGGTAAAATACAGATTACATTTCTCAAGGATCATGTTCAGTGAACTGAACTGAAATGTGACATGCCAAATAGCATTCCGTAATAAAATGCAGACTGAACTGTTAGCATGTTTTTATGGTTACGTCTCTGAAATACCATATGTTGTTTGGCAAAATATTATGCTGAAGTAGCATTGTTTTCATCAGTGTATGTCAGAGTGAGTGATGGATCTATACTGTCATCTCTGCCTCCACATCAACTGAAAGTTTGTGATGATTTAGTTATTTTCAGGCAAATAATCCATGACAATAAATCAAAATAAGCAAAACTTAGAATGAATGAATGAAACGGATGGTCATCGCCAAGCAGTCTTGAGAGAAATTGAGAGATATTGCTTACAATTTCATTTTACATACCACTTCTCATAGGCTATTTCAGCAAAACAAATCTATTGGAAAATATTGCTCTGTTAGCACCCTTAAAGTTAGTTCAGTATCCCATTTGTCTATGAAGTAATTCACTTCAGTGAGAGGGTGGAACTCTAGTAGAGTTGTTCACTCAGCTGAGATCTGAGAACCTCAATATTACATGCTAACACAATGGCTTGATACTGGCCACGCCATAACACTAAGGCTCCTCTCAAAACTGTTCTCAGGCCTCAAATGCTATCCAGAAAGTATTGTCTTTCTGCATGCTAATTACTAATGGGCTAGAAATGGATTTGTAAAAGTAATGGAATTAACACTTCATTTCACTCCATTCCATTTAAAACCAAAATGTTTTCAGAGATGACAATGTAACTATTCAGTTTTCAAATAAATAAAACTGTCAAAAATACAGAAAATAAGCCAGAACACATTCAGAAACACAGGCAATAATATTCTCTCTTATGTTGTAATCTAATTGAGAGGAAAAACAGTGGCATGCTTGCTTTAGCTGAGAAAGGTCTGTGTGTGCTGTGTTCGAAATGTCTGCTCAACCACTATATAGTGAATCAGCCATTTTGTTGTGCTGTTCGAAATCTCAACTGTGAATTTATGACACTATATAGTGCCCTACAAAATTGTCACGAGGCACAGCAATATGTAGTGTACAGATGCTGTATCCTACATCAACTGACTCAGACCATCATGCAATGCGGCCTGTCTCGTGAAAGCAGACGCGTCTTTACCGACCAATCAGATTCAGATGTTCTGGAGTTTGTTTATGCGACAGAGATAATAATTACGAATATCCAGCGCATAATTATGTAGCAATGTAACATCCGGATAGTGTCCGAAATGTATCGAGAGCTGTCTGCCTTTATCCCCTGTTGAGTGTTCCATGTAGCATACACTATATGGTGAGTGAGTGAGTGGGTGAGTGAGTGAATGAATGAGTGAGTGAGTGAGTGAGTGAGTGGACAAGTGGACAATCCAAACACAGCTATAATCTCTGCATCTTTTGATATGCAAGGTGCTGCTCTTGTCATTTTCAATGGAATACTTCATACAACAATTTTGCACATCATTTTTATTACCAAAATATTTTTACTAAGACCATACTCAACATGTATTTGATTTACCAAGAACACAGTGTAAATGTAAATGTCGCACCATGCATGAACATTTGCATAAAACTATATTTCAATATGTATGAAATTCATTGGCAAAAATCTTTCATTGCTACTAGAAAAATAAAGCTTATAATACTGCTAATTTCTGTTAATTACTTTTTTTTTCAATAAGATATACATATGCAGACACATCATCATCATCATCATCATGGCCATGTTTTGTTTCTTGGTAGTTCACATAATTACAGACAGCCTCTTTCTCTGCAGTGTAATGGATAACTTTGGTATTTGGATAAATCCATTTTTGCTTTTTTTTTTTTTAACCTTTCTAATATTTTAAAAATGAAATATTTGTTAAGAAATTCCTGCGTCATAAAATCTGCATAGGTACATAGTGTGGAGGATCTCAGGGTAATGATAGTGAGAAGATTATACTACAGGAACATCTCCAAGAAGATCAATTTTTGTTCAGCCTCTATCCATCTCATATCTATCTCCCTCTGTTGTGGTCTGCACACAGTTCTGTTTACATGTTTTTTTTTAAAACATCATGTATGGTTTACACTGTCACAGTTTTACTTCTCTTTATAGTTTTCCTTAGAATTTCATTGAAGATGTGAAGTCCTTTCAGTTGTCAAGTATGACTTTCTGTTTCCTTTTTATTGAGTTCCATTTGGTGATAAGGATATGACCTCTCCTTCATAAGGTCTCCTACTCACTGCACAGGGTTTCCCTACCTGGAACACACACAAAGGAACAAGTCTATCAAAGAAATGTTTCACATTCTCACGTAATGGTACTTTCAGCAGACAAACTGCTTGGATTCTGGGAAAAGATTATGTGCTCTAGTATATCATTTTACCAGTGATGAATATTATTACCAGTTTCATGCCGAGTAACTTCTAAATAATGGGTAAAAGGTCAATAGAGTTCTGCAGTGACTTATTGTGTTCTTGGCATGTCTGTGTACTGTAGGTAATAACATGCAGGAATAGAAAACATCCTAATGCCATTTCTCAGTTCTTTTCTGATTCATACAGAGCCAGTTGTTCCAATCATTTTGTTAATCAGAGTACTAACACAACTGGTTCTGTTAATCTGAGGCTTGATGATCATTTGATGGGATAAATCACGTATGCATTTTTAGGAGACTGAGTCTTGCAATTATGGACTATGTCATCCATTGTAATATTGCAGTAGTAACATACTCTGGTGTCAACAAAAACAGTAGAGAGAAGGAAAAAAAAGACAAAGAATTTTCAGCAAAGATTGCAGTAAAATGAAGAGAAACTAAGAAACAGTGCAATCGAGACAAACTGGCCAGAGACGCTAACCTTGTCCCTCTGATGCACTCTTTTGTACACAAACTCTGAGAAGGGCTTTCGAGGAATGAACCTGCCCTCCCCAGGAGCAGCCAACAGCTTCCCATCCTTGTACACTACTTTTCCCCTCGAGATAGTCACCACTGGCACCCCGTGGCATACCATGCCTTCAAAGATGTTATAATCCACTGCCTGGTGGTGCGTCTTAGCTGAAATCGTCCTGCAGAACATGTGATTGGTTTATCAACAACACAGTTAAGAAACAATGGGTCTACTTAAGTGAACAGATGCCAACTGAATGAAATTCAGCCATGAAATGAAGACATGAAATGAAGATGATAAAATAACAAAATGAAAAAGAGAGTACAAGTCATAGATGGCGATTTCTTAACTTGTAGCATAGCGTATATATGCTTAACTGGTTGATCAGACTTATAAGCCTTTAAGCACCATTAACGTTTGAGTTCATTCTACTCTAAGGTCCATATAAAATTATAGACATTTCCCAGGATATGTCAGAAACAGCGAAATGAATAATAAATAAATCTGGCCCCCAGGAACGTCTCAATGAAGAAAACAAATAACATTTTACAGAGATACAAGCAAACACAGTAGGTGTATTAATCTCACTCTTGGGATGCACTAAATCAACACAAGGTCCCAGCTGAAGTCTATGGCCTATGAGGTCTGTAAAATTGCCTAAACAGAAGCGTTTCTCCAAATTCTGTTGTGCAAGGCTTTTCAAAAATGCAGCGTCAGCATTGTAAAAGCAGGAACTGCTGCGCGGGCACCCTGACGCCAAACGACCATATGTCTACTAGTGAGATAGGGCGATAAATAAAAATGAGATATTGAAATTAAGATGACACATCCCTTTAAAGCCCTTCATTTAGGAAGTGCAGCGTATGCACGGGCTCCTAAACGTTGATCCGCGCGCCAGATCTCAGAGAATTGGCGTAAAACAGCCACGGGGAGAGGCTTCTTTTAATTAGACCATTTATAGCAAGGTAAATCTGTGTGTTTCAATGAGTGATGATGCATAAGTGAAAGTATATTTTCCCCTGGCATGATATTAACTGAAAGAGAAATAATGTGATGACTCAGAGGAAATTGTGAAAACAAGAAAGAATGTTTTCACTTTAACATGAAATCTGAGCCCTGGTCTTGGTTGACTGGCTACTGTTCATGAATTGTATTTTTGCTTGGTTGACTGACAACTGTACGTTGACTGTATATCTTTTGTGTGCGCGTTTGTCAGGACAGACTGACACGGATTATGGAGATGCTAATTTATTGTCTAAAGGGCTCTGATGTTCTGACATAAAATTCTCCTCCTAAACATTCATCTCTTTTTTTTTTTTTTTTAATGTGCCCATTCCAATTCAAGTCCATTTGCTGAATTATTCAATACTTAAGTGTAGCTGACTCCAATCATACTAATACTGTAATTGAAATGCTAAAAAGATGAGGACCACATTAAATAGTACTGCACTTGACCAGGAGCTCGACAGAAATATTCAATCTATAAGCAGGTCTTACACAAGCATTCAACTCACATTAACGTAAAACTCATCTGCATTAATTTCCGCGGCAGTCTTTCACATCAGTAGATAGTTATTTGCCTGGAGGGACCTAGCCCAGATTCACAGAGAGAGAAGGAGCAAAGTGGCAAAGCTTACATAATCAACACGGCCTTCTGCTACTTCCGCTGTGCGGTCATGTCTGAAAAACTCACATGGCAGTTCACCACAGCACAGCCACTCTTTACGTATGTGTGTGTGTGTGTGTGTGTGTGTGTGTGTGTGTGTGTGTGTGTGTGTGTGTGTGCGCGCGCGTGTCTGCGCAGCATGAGTCTTCGTGTTTACAATTAGAGACATTTCGTTTTACCATATATGGTCATGTTGCTACATCTGGTCAAAACCAGAACAACACGAGTCATATTACATTACATTATCTGCACAGGCTCTCATCTATACTATCTCTGGGCTGAGAGAAAAACAGAAAAGCACATATAGTTCTCCTTGAACCTTGTCATTCAATATAAGTATTAATAAATGTGTAAGCACACTGACAAAAGCTGATAATTCATAAAATGGCAATAACCATTTAATTATGAAAAATGACAGATTAGAAACAATGTTTAATTGTTCAGTGGAATTTTGCTCTTGTTCTAAATTGTGAGGGTTTACCTGGTGGCTTTAGGGTCCCATATAACTAGGTCTGCATCCGAGCCTTTGGCAATCCTTCCTTTTTGGGGATAAAGGTTGAAAATTTTTGCTGCATTGGTGCTGGTGACTGCCACAAATCGATTTTCGTCCATTTTTCCACTATGCTGGGGAGAAAATAAATACACACACACACACTGTGAGAAAGCTACTTTTCCTTTGACTGCTGACTCCATCTTGACTGAATTACTGTAGTAAAAGGTCAGCGCTTAACTGTGCAGTAAGTAAAACAAGTTTCACTCCAAATATCAAATCTCATCATTTTCATTTTGGACAACAAGGCAAATCTCGCTCAAGCCCTCGGGTCATCAAGCTTGAATGGGTTCTCCCAAACTACAGCACAGGCTGAAAGGGGCTAGAGCTCTTGACAATGAGTGAGCCTTGCTAAATTGCAGCCTGTGCATTTTAACCTTATTCTTTAGACAGATAACCAGAAATATACAATGTAATATTTTGCAGTAGTGTCTACGACCCCAAGATAGCAGCTATATTCTGCTATATTCTGTACCTCTAAAATAACAATGAAATAAAATTAAAATAAGCATTTTTAGCCACTGGGGGATTTAAGAAGTTGACATAAAATAAGAATAAAATAAAATAAGAACTCACCACTCCTTTCTCCCAAATGACTGACATCCTGTCCTCCACTCCATTCACTCCGTTTGGTATTTTCGTAAAGTCATCTTTTCCCAATGCTTTCTGACACACTGAGAAAGTGCAGTTATCTGTGCCTGTTACACTGAGATCATCGCTGTACAAGTTGACAGAAAAGTAAGTGTAATCACAAGGCACAAAACCAACATGCACAGTCATTACAAGCACTTACTTTTTGTTAAAATTTTAAATTACTTCATGAATGTGGCTAGTAAAGGCAGAGTTCACTCTGTTCATAAATGTCATAGCTGAAAAAAAGACAGATATGGAACATTGCGGTATTAATATCTCCATCTGAGATGAGGTTCTGAGGTTCTGGAGTTTCTGCTGTGTTTTACATAATGAAATGTATTTATTTATTTATTATATAGATGTTCATTTTAACTTTATTGAAACCTTGTGAGGCCAGTGGTAATGTATGCTATATGAGGGTGTCATTTCCACTTACTTGGCCAGCAGATCCATGAGGTATCCAGGTGTGGTAGGGTCTGGCCTTAGCGGAGGCCCCATGACAAAGCCTGCGGCATGAACCCAATCCTTATGCCAGTAGTGGGTGCCATCTGTGCCAAGCCCTGCCGCAATAGGCTCTCCAAAGACCACGCGACCTGGTGGAAGGAACATAGAGTACAGTCAGGGCAGTATGAAATGCCTTCTGAATACTTTCTACATGATAAAGACATCAAAGAGCAGTCAGTCTCCAGATTTTTATGGTGCTACATTTTTTTGTGACATCTCTATGCTGTTTTGATTGTTTCATTACAAGATATACAAAGAAACAGAATAAATACTGAGAATAAATGAACAAATGAACAGCCAGGTCAAATAAAAAGGAGGAATGAATACCAATTACTTTGAAAAAAAAAAAAATCTTGTCAAGAAAAGATGCTCCACTACTCCTCTAAGAAAATCAGCTCACCATTTCTGCGAGCGCCGGCCACGACCTTAGCGGCGGACTTGCTCATGACATGCACAACGTAAAGGGGACAGTTGACAGCGTTGGCGATGGTAATGGCACGTTGAGTAGCCTCCGCTTCCACCTCCTCAGGTCGACAAAGCTCGTGGCCCTCGGGTCCTGTGATACCTAAAGAAAGCATCCGTTTGGCACCCTACACACACACACACACACACACACACACACACACGCACACGCACGCACAGAGTAACCAATACAAACCAACCTCATGTGTTAAGATACCACCTCAATAGCTCAGCAAGCATTCTCATTAAACAGTGACTGTGAGAAGGGACAGAGAAATATGTTTGAGTACAGAAAGTATGTATTTAACGCCCTCCAGTGGTGTCCACCAGCAAACAACCTGCAGTTTTCCAATTGCTGATTATTGGGAATGTGTTTTGTGTTCGCTTTATGTTACTTTAGGGATTTCTCAGCATGGTCATTGTGACAACGGTCTAACATTTTATGTCGACGTGCCTTAGCAAGTTAGAAATGATCGGTTTTATCCACGTTCAACCAAGAAAATAGTAAATACTTATCATTTAACAGTGTAGATATAGCCACACGTGTGAAGCAGCACTAAGTGGAAGTCCTTTTTAAAACATATTCAAAAGTTTATACAAAAAATACAATTTTTTGAAGCAGCATATTTATTACAGCTTTCAAACAGAGTCTGTCTTCTACTAAGCTTTATAGTCTTTGTTTATCGGATTCTTTGCTGCACTGATAGTGGTCAAACGCTGAGCAAACATGACCTTTAAGTAGATGGCAAAAGTCTCATAAAAACAGTTCACTATTAACTCAAAACACATGCTTAACCATTTACAGACTTCTTGGTAACATTTTTTGTCATACTAGACAATATTATATTTCAATGCCACCATTTCGTGGCTAACAGTGATTGGTCTAATATGACTGTCAGAGGCCACTTTGTTCTGACCCATGAGCAAATCATGCCCCCCCCCCCCAAGACAGTAACATCCATGATGCATTTTCCTGTTTACTTCAGTATGTTAATGTATCACTGCACCAACTTAGAGTTTTAGCCAAACTGCAGTAATATGTGAGGACTGACGGTTGCCAGTAAACTGTCTGTTGCCTAGCAACAGCATAGTGTTTTTACAGTTCTGTCAGTGTGGAGGGATTATTCTCACAAAGGTATGAATTACAATTTTTTGGCTCGTCACAAATTATTTTTACAAGAAAAAAAATGTGTCAAATGTCCTCAAATGTCCTAGAGTTCGAACTAAACATCTGTATATTCTAAATCCCTAGCCCACACAGTCCCGAGTTTTTTATTACGTTCTCAGAACTGCCATATTTTAAAACCATATTCGTGGTGATAGCACATTTATGGCTCTAAATCAAATGACTTACTATAAGCTCAGCTTCAAGAAACGAGGTAAGAAACACACCATCTATGGTCAGATAGGCCAAGATAAACATCTGTAAAATATCTTACAACACAGTGACATCTCACCACTGAGGGGAGGAATTTCTTACATTCCTGTTAAAGCATAAGCAGCGTAGACATAAAATGACATCCTGGCTTCAATGATATACCAGATGCATTTTTTAAATCAAACTCGTGGTCCAAACGTAGACTCCCTCACGCCCACTTTCTTGCACAATCTATTGCATATTTACTTCTAACAGAAAACTGCTGTGTTTACTTTAGCTTTTTTTAAGTTGGGTTTCCATAGAATTGATCCGTCATAAAACCTTAGAAAACTATGAAATACACTTAGTTTATTGGTGATTTGTGGTTTGTTTTTTGTTTTTTTTGGCAATTTCCTTGGAGTGGAGTTAATTATTCACAGTTTAGAGTGAACCCTAAAGTGACCCTAATGAAAGCAAAGTCAACAATTTTTTGTTTAGTTTTTTAGCAACACAGATGGTCTATGAAAGTATTTGACTGTCGTAAGAGCGTTTATACGCTTGAAAGTCCTGCACTAGTGTTACATTAATGTTATATGCAGGGAACAAGTTAGTACAATTCTGTACGTCGGTCATATCTGCTAAAAGTAACTATGGGATGTTCTGACAAGTCTTACTTACTTCTGCAATAAGGTCTCCATTCTCTGCATGCACTTGAGCTATGGCTCCAAGCTCTTTGCACTGAGAGAATGCAGCATATAGCTGATGATCCTGGAGCATGAAGACATCTTTGTACGCCATAAACATCTTAAAAGAGTTGACGCCTTTTTCCCGAACAAGAGCCTCCATCTCTTTCTTAACCTATACATAACATTGGGTTCACATTAGCAGCCTGCTTTGTTTTCGTACATATTCATTCTGTATATTCCATTCTATTCTATTCTATTTTACTCCATTATGTTTACATACATACATATACACACACACACACACACACACACACACATATATGTGTATGTGTGTGTGTGTGTGTGTGTGTGTGTGTGTGTGTGTGTGAGTATATAGATAAATTGGGTGGGTGTATGTCTTCAAGTGCCTGCATACAGAGTCATCCCACCAGGTGACTGCTACATGCAGGGAGTAGTCACAGCAGACTTTTGGGTCAGCTGTGTTCCTCCACTTCTCATAGGCCTCTAACAGGGAGCCTCCCTTCTGTGGGATCACAAAGTCCAAGATCATGGTGGTGCCTCCAGCCAGAGCAGCCTGCAGACATGACAAAACACACTACACAAACTGATAGCAAGGGCAGACCATTCTGACATGTACTTCTGAATTTTACTGCAGAATGCAAACAATGTCACAACATATCTTGTGTAATGAAGTGTGCTGGCCAAAGTTTTGTTTATGTTATGATGCGGATTTCAGTTTAAAGGTCATGTTTGGGGAAGATACGTTAACATCAGTATTGCAAAAAGTTTGGAACTTAAGATCCTGTCACTAAATGCTGATATGTTAAACACAGCAATCCATAATCTCAATCCAGCCTTTTTCAATTCTCCAAGTGCTATATCAAGTCTTGATTTTATAGTCAAAATGATAAGTTTTGTAATGATTTTGTAATGAACGATAGAAAAACTTTTCCTGTAACAAATACACTCATCAGACTTTGAATAGCAGTCATCACCTCAGCAGCACTGAGTTGCTCACATTTTCCACACAGCACTACAGAAGTAACACAAAACTTTTCGATCTGAACTTTCAGGCTTTCTTTAATTTGAATTCCATACTATGCCATCTGAGAATGTATGTCAGAAGTTTGTTGGTGCTTCTTAAGGTAAATCGCTTTACAGAAGGCCTGCATGTCGTATCATGTTTTAAATAGCAGTAACCTCCGGGGTGCAGCAGTCACATGATCAAGATAGGTATTTATGATACTGGATTTTACTGAGACCTGTTCTCTCTTGTCTTTGTTTATCTTTTTTTGCCACTGAAAACTTTGGATTCTTTGCAGACACACTCAATAACACATAGATTTGGATTGCAGGCTCTTCTGCCCTGTCCCCAACCCTCCAAAATCGCGTGATTGCACATAAATCTCAAACTCTTTCACTTACATGAAATGGTAACGCTTTGTGTATGTAGCCATGTAACTGTCAACCTTTGTAGTAGCGTCAATGATGCTTGTTTTATTTTTTCAACATCAAAAGTAGTGTGGTTAATTTCTTTAAATAAATGCCTCAGCAGTAAAACACAAATAAACTGCAATCCAAGTGACGAAATGAAGTCTTTTCCAACCAACATGCCTGCAGGAAAAAGCAACACGATTGCTTTGTGTTTTGTGGTCCCTAAAACCCCACAGGCTTGATTGATGAAATATAGGCTTGTAGGGAATGTCGGTGGGTGTGGGTGGTTGCGGGTCTAGGAAAATGGTGTAAGAGGTGGACTGCAGTCTGTCATTCTGACATAGTAAATTACCTTTTGGTGAGTGCTTATGGATTCACATACTTTTGTCAGGAGGGAAAAAAAATTGGCAAGAGTGCAGGACATTTCATTAGCTCTCTCAGGGACTGACAAACTCTCATAAGTTCTGTGATTTTTTTTCTTCTTTTTTTTAGGAGGCAGGAGCATGAGTGCACACACAAACTAATTTAAATGCACATGAGCAAGACCACTTTAATCTCAAACGAAAATATCTGTTGTGAAATTATAAATGTATTGAGCATAAGTAAACAGGGTAATACATTTGGATATCTTGGAATGCTGTAAGCCTAGGAGGTGTTCTGTCAGTGCAAATGGAATGTTTTTTTCCAAGTGAACTTTCCCAATGAACAGAATTGCAAGTATCAGTTCAGCTGTGCTCGTAGCACTCAATAATTAAGTTCTACTACCGTTGCAATAAGAAAGTGAATGTTCGGTACTCTCGTTATTATTTAAAAGGTGGAATGAAAGAGCATATTCAAACGTCGCAAAGCAATCAACAGAATAAGTCTATAAACCTTTTTTTCATTACCTTGCTAGTGTGTTGTACAGTGGAATAAAATGTTCAGGCTGTCGAGATATCTATTTTGAGCATTACCTTGGTGCCAATGTGGAAATCATCTACAGCTTTGGTGCCCATAAATGCCAACTCCATGTGTGTGTGTGTATCTATCCCTCCTGGAAGGACCAGTTTCTCAGTGGCATCGATGACTTGAACTCCTTCTGTCATCTGCAGATTTGGTCCAACGGCCTGTATAACTCCATCTTCAATATATACATCGCTAATTTCTGAGCAGTCTTCATTTACAACTTTTCCTCCTTTTATGAGGATCCTGCTTTGATTCGTCATACCTCCTATGTGCTGATCTTTCTGCGAAGTTCGAGTCTGTTTGTTTTCAGCGTAATATAGGATAGTTAACAGCACCTCAGTTAGGCAAAATAATTTCTGAGTTATCTTCAAACGTTTCTGTCAAAGCTGATTTACTACCATTGGGGTCAGCTGTAAAGAGGAAGGTACGCCCACAGTTAGATAGCCACAAAGCAGCAAAAAAAAAACAAAAAAACTCCTTTGCTCTTGAAAACTAAATCCCAGTTGTGATTTAAATCTTCCAACTCCTAAAACAAGACAGAGTTCAGTTTAGATTTATTAGACTATTGCTCGTGTTATTTAGACCCGCACTTCATTGCGGAACCTACTGCAGCTGCAAATGTTTCACACAGCTCGTCGGAAAATGTTGTTTCAACCTCCCTTTAAAACTCTTTAGATATCTTCGTTTTTCTTATATAAGATTTGTTTTATCTCCTTCTCTCTCTTTCTCTCCCTCTGTAATTTTAAGCTAATGTAGATGTATTGTTTTTTTCTGTCCAACTACTACACGTATCCATCCGCCAATCAGCAAACAATTTAAAGTATACCAACAACACTGCGGGAAAGCCCAGTAAACTGGGAAGAGCAACGGGGATCGTAAAGATTAAAGCAGGGCTCTTCCCAGCATGCACCACGATTATGTGTAAATAGTGTAGAAAATCTTTAATGTGTAGGTTTTCATGCGCTTCCTTTCATAATATTTACATAAAGGGTTAGCAGCATATTAAAGCACCAGTGCTGACACACAACACACATTTACTAGGAGCAGCTTACTAGCAACACTGGCATCTTAACAAGCAAAGCAGAATGAGGCAACATAAAGGACAGAAAAGCATTACTGTCATAGTTTACCAATATTCCATGAACATAAGATGTATCATAAATAAACCTTATATGTAACTATGGCAAAGAATAATTACAGAAATATTCTCAGGCTCTTCTAAGTCCCATGGTCCACAGCACTGTGGTTTGTGTTGCTCTGACACACTGTTCCCACTTAAAAAAAAAAAAAAAAAAAACGACAAGCCCTCAGCAGAATGCTACATGATTGTCTTATCTTTCTCGCTCCAACGTTGACCCTAGGAAACATTTTTACTATTTAACAAGAACTGTGATCTTGAAGACCTGCTCATACCTGTCTATTGCTCTAAGTTGCTTATACCTCTGCAATAACCAAATCATTCTGTCTCCTCATTTCACTGTTTAGTCGGTGGTCTAGTTGGTTAGTCTGCCATGATATTTCATGTTCAACCTGCTCAAACAAGGCAACAAGAAGAATATTAAACTGGATTCAACCAATCGGCTCACTCCAGCAGTAAAGATGCTGAAGTCCCGTTATGAAGATGTCATCTCTGCACTGTGGACTGAGGGCACATTTTGACTTCAAAACAGGTCTCAGGTACCTGGAAGCTAGCACAAATTTGAGCACGTTGATCCCTTGACAGTGCAATATATTAGCCACAGAACTGGAATAGTGACTGATGAATATATACAGTCATTAGGTTCCCTACTTTCAGGGAGCATTTGAAAGAAGGACAGCTGCATTATTTTAAATTGTTTCACTGATTGTGAGTTTAAAATTACGCAGACTCTCCTCATCTCCCTCACTAACTTTCTCCAGTTATTCAATTACCAATCATCCCTTCTGTCCATGGCTCTGCCTTTTCTGGTCCTGTCCCCGCAGTTTCCCTCACTGCCATTCAGTGTAGTCATTCTACTGAGACACAACCAAAATCCTTCTGATTAAACATGGGCCTGTTTAATAACTGTTTATTTTTCCCATGCTGTGTCAGTCCAGTAAACTTACGGTAGTGAAGTTACCTTGTTCTCCTTGTGTAGCTCTTTGTGAGTATAATTAGAGTTTATGTGTAAGTGTGTGTGTGTGTGTGTGTGTGTGTGTGTGTGAGTGTTACTGGGTGTCACCTGGTTTTCATAGCAACAGAGTATTAATTTCTGCTGCTGTCTGAATCTTCTTATAACCCTAAGCAATTTTTTTTTGTTAAGTACTCAAAGTGCATTTTTCTGTACTTTAAGAACATGGTAAATTATTTCTTACGATATTGAATGTGGTGATCCAGGATGTTGGTTACCTTGGAGAATTGAATTTGATGAGTTCTGTTTACTGAGTACTGCTTTTTTCTATGCTTTTAATTATTGTATGTTGCAGATAATGAAGAACTATTCTGAATCATTTCCAAGTCTAGCATTCAGACTGCTCAGCTATACATAGAGTTGTTTAAGGTAACTGCACTGTGGTTGGATTCAGACTGTCAAGTAGGTTTATGTCCACAGTTAAGTGATACATTTATCTTTAGCTGAATATTCAATCTAAACTATTAACTTGATCTTATTTAGACCAATAGCCTGATAACACAATGATATTATGGTAAAATTTTAACTAGTATTATAGTTGTGTAGTAGTAATCATACATGAATATTGTAGCAACCACATAAAACAGTACAGATTAAAACAATGATTATCTATGGCTACCAAGCTATAGAAATATTTTTGAGTTAAATAACCCAGTAGTTCCTCACATATATGAACAACGAGGGGTAAAATGATACTAAGAATACATTCACTAACTGAAATTAAGCAAAAGAAATAATCTTAGTGGTAAAGCAGGAATACAGAAGTAATAGCAAGATAAATAAAAGATGCAAGCTAAATGTGCAACACATTTCTGTTTCATTCCATGTGCATAGCTTTGGAATGTTTCTTTGTTTTAGGTATGTTACATTTTACATATTTTCAGATGCGGGTGTGGGGCATAATTGCCATTTGCATTCTCTACCTCTGTTTGTTATTAAGTCTTTTAAAACTGAGGAAGTGAAACAGGCAAGAAAAAGAAAGATACAGGTGCTGGAGAGATAAGCAAGCCTTCAGGGCTTAGGAGGAACTCACCTGCACAACTCTCTCTGTCTCTCTCTCTCTCGGCTCTCTCTCTCTCTCTCTCTCTCTCTCTCCCTCTTCGCCCTATACACAAAGTAAACTATAGTGCATGCCTTAAGAGGATTTGCATGTGAAACATAATCAGTGAAAGCCATATTTACAAGACAGTCGGTGCATCTTCAGAGCTCTACTCCAGTTCTGCAACTTTGAAATCTAAGACTGAAGGATTTTTTTTTTTTTTTTTTAAGGGAATTTTCACTGAGTCGGGCAGGAGGAGACAAATCGTTTTGTTGTTTTGATTGTATTTCATGAATAGGTATGTTTGTGATGTCATCTTCAGTATCCTGTTCGTTGTCACCTTTTGAGCACTTACCTGCTCCATTTCATGTGGATGAAAGAGAGAGAAAAGCTAGATGTTTCTGAATGTTATTCATGTTCAGTGAGTTGCTATATGGTAGTGTTTTGCAGTGAGTGCAAAAAAAAAAAAAAAATACACAAGCTATCATAGTTAGAATTTAAATAGATCCCACCATAGATTTGAGCTTTGCAGAAGAGCAAGGATACATTTTTATTTTGTTTGATTTCATGTATTTGTTCACAGAGTACACAAGTAATTATCTGACATCGCTAGACAAGTGCAAGATTTACCATCATTTGGAAGTATGTTTCAGCTCTGAATGTAGTGAATATATGGTAGCTGGACAAAGAGAGAGCAAGTGAGCAGAGAAATACAAAGTGACAGTTGAAAAGTTCCTGCAGGCATAATTATTTTCACATTTATTCTTATTGTTACCAATCTAAGCCCACTAATCCCGTCCTTTAGCACAAACAGGCTTGGTTTGATCTCTGTTGAATTTTAGATTCAAGTGTTTGTGGAGATCCACCAGATGGCAGTGTTCACTACCAGTGATGTTTAATGTAAGCGCAGAGCTATCTAAGCGATTCTGATTGTGCGTCAGTTGCCAGTGGACATACTAACTTGGATACAGGCTGCTGCATTCATTTCCCATGATTCAATCTGTCTACAGCCATACCCAAATATTTGTTTTATGGAAATATTTAATGAAACCATTTATGAAACCAAGACACAATACTCTCAATGCAAAGACATTTTACTGAAAGAAACAGCACGACACAATATATCACAAATGGGAAGCAGTAGCTTCTCATTAAAAGAAAAGGCATTATTCATGTTTTTTTTTTCTTTTGGTTTCATTTCCTGTGTGAACATCATATGAGTCGCAGATTTGCAGCAGCTGTTTGAATTCCAAAAATTATGAAATGAATTCCACGTTTTCTGGATTTGTCTCTGAATATGTAATGCTATGGTAACCCCTCAAGTTGAATGATGAAAATGTATAAATGTATGTAGGGCCATTGCTATTGCTCTTATTCCGCTAAACATGTCACAGTGTCGCATGCTGAGCATCGCTGAAGCTGAGTAGACTCTGAAAATATTAAGCTTCCAACAATGGGAGGCGGAAAATGTGAGGGGGAAACAATTAAATTATGCCTTGCATGAAGTTTGCTTTTCATTTTGTGAGGCAAATTTAGTGCCATGGTTAATCATTATGCTGTCGAACATGATTTGCAAAAATATTCAAGAGCTTTACGTGCCTCACTGCCCCTTCTGTATTGAAAAATAATGGGCCTCTATCCAATTAAAAACTGCATTAAATCGTGAAAGTATTACATGCACTTTAGCGGTATCTCTCTGATGGAGCTTTTCTACTTGTGCAGATGCTGGCTGTACCTTCAGAAAAGGAACTCTTACAACAGACTGCTCTCAGCTAATCTATTTCAAAGTGTGTTACTTTCCTGAATGTTCACATCTGCCAACATTTTGAGGCTATGGGAAGAAAGGCATTAGTTTTTCCTGGTAGATCAAATCCTCAGCTAACAGATATTTGTGCTGAACTTGGAGGAATACTGCAGTAAGAAAATCAGCGTTTTTGACTTTAAAATGACATGGCTGTTTCAGGATTATTGTCTTTATGTTCTTACTGTCAGCTCTGAATCAATAACCTTTCCCATTTGAGCAGTTTATACGGCGGTTGTTTGGTCCATTTTTCATGTTCCATTATAAGGATTTTGCTGTCATGATATCCTGTCACAGTGGAGGTTCATTTTAAATGTTTTTTTTTTTTCATTTTTGTAATTAAATTCATCCAGAAAGCTAAGGGAAAAACTTGTTCAGTGCTGTCAGGATTGACAGAATCTCACTGCAAAAACCAAACACTGTGCTAGGAATATTTCAAATTTGGTAGGGGGAGCACCTGAAATGAAAACATTGTTCAATTGATCTGTATTCACATAAGGATCCTCACTGAATGTATTCAAACAACTAACTAATTAAATTAAAAAATTCTCTAGGTTGCTATTTTACAAAGATTGTTTTTTGTCCTGTTTTTGGTTGTAGGATTTTGATTTAAAGGCAAGAGGTAACTCAAGAATTTTCCTTACAGATACAATTTAGTGACAGCTTAATACACTCATGCAAATCTAATATCAAATCATTACGGAGCTGTGTATCAGGAAAACAGACAGTCAAGGTCAAAATCTCTCTTCATAACTGCAAACATTTACAGTTCATCTTTAACTGATTCTTTCATATCTTCAGTGTGTGGGGACAGAATGAATGCCGGCACAGAGTTGTTCCACAGCAGTTGTGCTATCTATTTTTGCTAATTAAAAGATTTGCAAATACATGTGTCAGAAGATAATCACACACAAACTGCTTTCTGTAGTCCCTTGCTGCATCAGAATTCCAGAACTCATTTGCGGCAGCAATCTGATGTTTATTTAGAAAGAATCAATCTACTTACCATTGAGTTAATTAATTGATATTTTAATGCTATTCTCATAATTGAAGTTGGATGAATCCAAGAACAAAGACACTAAGCAAATACAAATAGAAGTGATGACTGTAATACACAGATTCTTTCAATTCTTTCTGTCTTACGCTTTGAGCAGCTCTCGTCTGCTCTCTGCTGTCTCTGGTGAGGTTGCACAACCACTAGGTGTCACCATTGAGCAACAGTGTCACCATCTGATGGCCCTCTCTTCCCTGTCAAGTAATTTAGAGCATTCCTTTGCCTCATGTTCGTGCATGTGGACGAAATAAGATATTTGAAGGACCTTGTGACGCCCTCACTCATGGATTGATTTCTAAAATGTATTAAATCAACCAGTTATGAAAGACAGAATGGAATGAGGGGTTAATGCACAGCTACAACCTTGAAGAGAGCAACACACCATCTTGTATGAAAGGGTGATATTTACACTTATCCTGAGGAAATCAAAAGAGGACATTTCCCAGTGTCTTAAA